>NW_010333453.1:66952-81625 GCF_000700745.2 Antrostomus carolinensis | reverse complement strand
AGTGGCAACCACAGCTGTGCCTCCCTCAGGGGAGGCGATGGCCACTGCTCGTGTCAGCCTCCCTGAGCTGGGAGGGGAACTGCACCCCACCCACGTGCCCGGCCTGCGCCAGCTGCTGCGGACCCCTGCTTGCGCGCTGGTCACTTGCCTCTGCCGGGTGGGCAGCGACTCCTCGCTGACTCCTGAGGCTGCTGTAAGTGTGTAGGTGCGGTCACAGCGGCCGCCAGCTGCCGTGTGTCATCAGCTCTGGCTGGACCTCTGGGAGCGGGGCGCTGGGGCACCCTCACTGCCAGCGCTTTGGCCTCGGCTGATTGAGTGGCAGTTTTGCCGCTTCAGGAAAGGTGCCCTGGCGTGATCCCCTGCTCCGGAGCCCTTCGTCTCAGTGGCTTCTTTCAGAGAAGAGGACATCTTCCAGTGACTGGCAAAGGCAGAATAATTTTTAAATATGTAATTATAGAATATACTATATATAATGAAATAGCTTGTGGTGGTTTCACTTGGCTAGCACTTGGCTAGCAGCCAAACACAGCCATTCACTTTCTCCCCCTGCCCCTCAGGGGACAGGGGAGAGAACTGGTAAGGAGACTCATAGGGTGAAATAAGAAAAAAATAATAATGGAAATAAAACAAAACTTAAAATAATACTGATATTAAAGTAGTAATGATAATAATAATAGTAACAAAACATGCAACTGAGTGATACACAGTGTAATTGCTTGCCACCCAGTGACCAAGCCCAGCCCATTCCCAGGTAACAATCCCAGAGGAGCGACAATCCCAAACCAAAACCGCAATCCTGGAAGAGCGAGCACATGAATGAACGGCAGAGAGAGCCAAAAGAGGAAGAGATTTTCTCTCTTAATATACTGGACATGATGCGATATGATATGGAATATCCCATTGCCATATCCAAACACCAATTTAACTTATTAATTTAAATATTCCTCGCCCCCTTAGATCTTGCACTTGTAGACTAACAAAACATGAAGTCCTTCACTTCCAGCAACAAAAATGAAATCACTGGTAGGTTATTACTGTTTCTCTCATAACAATCCCAGCCGAAAGCAAAATGAAGCGCTATTCTAGCTACTATAAAGAAACCCACCTCTGTCCCAGATAAAAACCAGAACCCTGGTAAACAATTAAAAAAAAATATTGTAAGTAGCTGAAGTAACTTCAGCTCCCAAGGAGCAGTGGAGAAGGTCCTTCCCCAGTAAGAACAATGGGAAACTGCCTACTCTGTAGGGATATGGGAAAAGTGTCAGCCCAGTTGTCTGTGATGTCTTTTTTGTTCTCACTAGTTGTTTTTTAAAACTGAATGATTTGGTCTGTGGTGGTAGGTGCATTTGCCTCAATTCACCCTTTGTGCAGCCTGAACTGTCTCTGCCTCAGTCTCCTACTTGTGGATTGGATTTTGCCACCTTATTTGTACTCAATCCCATGATGTTTCATTGAGCTACTAGAGGCAGCATGCCTTCTGTCCTGCAGATTGCTTTCCTGGGGTTTAAAAATCCATTTTTGGGAAGAACTTACTTGCCCATTTGGACATGAAAATCAAACATGAATTTATTTCCTTTTCACCCTCTCGTCCCACAAACAAGAGGCTAAAAGACTTGAATGGAGGAAACACAGGAATTTCTATCCCTTACCTTTTAACTTCTTATAGACTGCAGATCTCTCCCAACTGAAAAGCAACAGAAAACACCATATTTATTTATTTATTTTACTGGAAGGAGATCCACTGTGGTCTGCAGGCCCATAATTGAACTAATTTCTCCAATTTATATTCCCAGTGTTGCTAGCTTCTTTGATTTTGATTGTATTTCCTAATCTATAATTCTAGAATCTGGTCCACTATGTCCCTGTGAGAGTCTTCCTTTTCAGCCCTTTGTGGCACCACTGGAAAACACAACAGCTCAGCACCCAGAAGGCAGATGGATTAATTTTCATAATTAATGATATATATTCTCATACTAATAGTTGTTGGGTGAGTAATAATTTTTAATGTGTCAAGAACTTCCTGAGTCAGACTTTAAATTACAAGAAAACTGGAAGAAAAGTAATATTAAAAAATGGATATATTGCTTTTAAACAAAATAAAAAAGAAGGTATTTTTGCTTATTTTTCAAGTGTGCTTGTTAGACACAGAAATACAGAGTGTTACCAAAACCAGGGCTCTGAGGTTTGCTGAAGACAGGGGATTTTCAGAAAGGCCAATGACCCTACATTTTTTGTGTTGTTTAATGGGATATTTATCATTTTTTCCAAGTCAGTGTAGGACATTTCTAAAGATTTCTCTCTTGACCTACTTAGACTGATTTATATTCTCATTAAAAAAAAAAAAAAAATCTTCTAAACAAAGTGAGGGATTTGAGAATCTAAAAACTACTTTTAATCCCTACATGTAACTTTAGGTATCGTAGGTGTTCAGTTGCTAAACCTTGCACCATTGCCATTTAAATGCACAGATAGCTCATTTTTCATCAGCACTTTCTCCAGCAACTGCACTTTTACCTTTGAACATTTACACAGCCACCTAAATGCTGCACAAATTGTCACTAGCAAGATTTATTTCATATCCATGACTCACAAAGCACCATTGTTGAGCTTTCTCATATGCGGGCTTGATCCTCTCAGCCTGCTCTGGGTGTTTGAACTTTCCATGCAGCTCCATCTTACTGGCATCCTGGCAGCAAACCCAAGCCCTGGGGTGTCCCAGGCCCAGAAGGCCAACCCTCCCATACAGCAGAGGAGGGCAGAAAGTGGGGACATCAGAGCCTCCCACTCAGGGCTGCCCCTTTGCCCAGCCTGCAACTGGGATCTGAACATAGATATTTCATCCCTCAGAAAGTTCTGAAGGATGTGCTCTGAAGATGTGGAATGGGTAAATTTCATCTCTCCTGTTTCTCCTCTTTGTAAATACATTTCTATATTCACTGGAGAAGAGATGTGCATCCAAGTATCCCAGGTTAACATGAAGGCCATTGTGCTTTTGAAACCCTCTCAATCTTTATCTACTCAATGAATTTTTAAACTTATACTTGAGGGAAGGAGGACAACAGCCACTATTCTTTCCTTTGTTTCTGGGGAAAGAAAAAAAAAATAATAAAAAAAATTAGATTGACTCAACGCAGACACTTCATTCCAAGAAAGGGTTCATGGCTGTGAAAGAGGTATATTTCTAGCCAGTCCAAAATTAGAAATATAGTACATTTTGGAGGAAAAATCCCTGAGTCCCTGTTCTCCAGTTTCCTATGGGCTAGTACTACCTGATTCTGCAACCAGCTTGTTGGCTTCTGTATATCTGCTTTTACAAGCCCACACTGCTCTCCAAGCAATGGATGTGGTGCCAAATCTGGGGTTACAAATTCCCCTGGGCAGCCAGGGGCTAAAATCACGAACATCTCAGTGTTCAATAGCACAGTGTTTAATCTTCCCTTGTGAACTTTGTATTTCTGTAGTTACTATACTGAACCAAAAGGAGTTGCTACAGTTTCTTGTATGCTAGAAGTTCTAGTAAAACAGAAGCTGATCCAATGCATGATTAAAAATTGGAAATCTGAAAAGAGATCAGTTGACCTGCCTTTCTCTCCTTGTAGAGGAGAATGAGCAGAAAAGTGAATATTGATGTTTCTTAATGTCATATTTCAAAGGCTAAGTATCTGATAAGGGAAAAATAAAACCAGGTGGGGTTTTTTTTGTTTGGATTTTTTTTTTTTAAGAAAGAAAAGAAAAAGGACAATGACTCAGAGAATGGAATAAATATCTTTATTTTTAGAAAACTGCTTGTTTCCTTGAGGTGACACACCAGCTTCTTTACAAGTACGTACAAGCCTAGTAAAAGTTAGACAAAATTTCTTACATTTAATTTGGTTTTAAAAAAACCACATGCAATACGCTATTCTTTTGTTGGCTCCAGTTTAATCAGTTAAAAAATGCAACCAAAGTGATGATCACTGAGTTTCATTAAATTCCTAGATTCATCTTGAAGATCAGATTGAAAAGCTTTATTTTCAACAGGGATATGTCCTTTAGAAGCTTGTCTGCTACAACCAGATAGCGGTATCTCATGGTATCTTTGCTGTCGTAAACATCTTTCTAAACAAACATTCCACATTAAAATTTTGGGTCCACATAGCAAAGGCATTTGTGAAGAAGAGCAGACTCCTGTGGCTGCTTGGAGCCTCTGCCTAAAAAAGCAGCGAGGTTATATTCCAGTTTACTCTGAAACTTCAGGACAAGAGGAAACTGAGTATTCATTTGTGTACAATTAGATTTCTTGTGTCTTTTGATGCAGTAATTTCCAGTTATTTGTTTTGAGCTTTCAAGTATTTAAGTTTTCCCATGAGAAATGGTAAGGAAGCATGTGACTTATGGCTAGTCCATAAGTAAGATGGGCACTAGCTGTATCTGATGCACAATATGGAGCCTTCTCCCAGTAAATGCATGCTAATGCTAACCAGCACAAATTAGTGATACATATGCTTGGCACCAATCAGATTTTGAAGCCAGTTAAGCTCTTTTTATGTTATCTGTGGAGAATTATTTCTCTTTCTGTCTTCCCATCCATGTTTCCCATTCATCACTAAAACCAGTATCTGATCAGTCCAGCTTGTATCCTGCTGAGAGACGAGAGGAAAATCTTGGGGTAGGGGGAAAAAAAAAAAAAAAAAAAAAAAAAAAAGTATTTTTATGGAACAGAGTTCTACAACAGATCTCTTTGAGCCTGAATCTTCCCGGTTTTACTGTGCACAACAGAACTATCCTACTGAAATAGGTATGTGCCAACTAATAGCTAAATGGAACATAAATGAATCTGCCAGAAGCTTATTTTATTTGAACAAACTGGATTAAAAGAACAAGGAAAGGAAGATCTTCCTCCTAGCAATACATTTGATATATCTTTAATATTATGAAAAACTTTGATGCTACCATGATAGATGCTATGAAAAACACCCATGTCTTGTTGTAGTATTATAATCAGGACTAATTCAGGGGCTAAAATGATATAGCTAAAACTTACTTTCACCTGTGCTGCAAAGATAACTTTAATAAGTTTAGCTCCTTGTCAACCCCAGGCTCTGGTAGCTAAAAGGAGGCCACAGTCTGCAGGGGCTGGATGATTGGGAGGGGAAAGTAGAGAGCATGGGTGTAACTGCATAAAATGTAAAGGACATTGTATAAAGAAGGGTGAGACAAGTACCCAGAAGATGATTCTCCTGGAAAAGAAGAGAGAAGAGTGTCAAGCAAGGGTTTGTTGTTTGTTTTTTTGTTGTTGATGGCATTTTGGGTTAGGTTTTTTTTTCAAAATCTGAGAAAATTGGCTTAAATACCATAATGGGATCTGGACTGTGTAAAGGAAACTTATCCTTGAAGGTGCTCACATGGAAATACAACAAACCATGAATGTTCTACTTAAAAGCAATTAATGTATTTTAAAACCTGACTGGAAGATACACAAATCCCCCTGACTTTCTCCTAGGGATTTACCTGATATTTTAAAAATGCCAGACAAAGTTCCAATTAATCACCACCTAAAGGCTTTACAGTACTACTCATATTATAGGGTTTTTTTCCAGAAAATCATTAGTTAATAAAACTGTGCTAACCTTTCTGTTCATTTCGATATTGAGGCAAGCATTACAACCTGGAGAACTCTAGAGATGTACAATTAAAAGAGCAAATGCATCATAAATATAAGCAATCCTAGGAGCATGTTTAAACCTTGAATGGGAACATAAGGTCAGTTTTGACTAACCATTTGGATAAATTTAGCCTTTGATGGAATCTAGAAGCAACAGAAGTATTTCCTTTTTTTAGGCATTCTAATGGAAAGAGAATTAAGAGAAAAATTGTTTTGCAATGTAAGCACAAAATTGTTGGACTAAATCAACAGCTGAGAATATGAAACTCTGAAGTCTAGGCTTGTTATCCAAGCTGAGAAATGCAAAACACATGTATGGCATAGAAATAAATGAGAGACCAAATTCTGACTATAGTAACACCCATAAAATTTCAGTGATCATACTTGGGCTACACGGTGACAGATTTTTAAAATACTGCCTTCTTAGTCAATTAAGGGGGTGGTTTTGTAGTATGTTACAAATACAGTTCTTTTACCTGAAACTTTCTCTTTAAAATGGCAATTTAGTGCTTTAGAAAATTAATATTTGCTGCCGAAGTTTTTTTAAACAAAATATCTTAATAAAATAGGAGCTTGATTCAATCTTTATACAGATTTTAAGTGCATGAGCCAAAACCATTATAGAAACACATTTCTAAACCATAAAACATGTACAGAAGTCCATTTTACATTTAATTGTCAGAACAGGCAAACCACTTCCAACAAAGCGCAAAAGTAATGATTTTAGATAGAAATTATTCCTTTTACAGAAACCTACACAGGAGAGTACTTTTATCATCTGACTCTGTTCAGCTCACTTTACAAGAAAATAGCATTAAGAGACATGTAGAAAAGGTTAGCCTTCTCCTTAATGAACTTCAGTAGCTTCCAGGAAGGAGGTAGCTCCAGTAGGAGTGCTCTCCACTGCATGGCTCCATTTTGCAGTCAGATTCACACTACATGACATAGGAAATACAGTAGTGGGGCTTCCTCATGTGTGCTGCATGTGTGGTATTTGCCCTGGAGATGAAGGAAAGGTGGTTTGAGGTAGGAAGAAATGACAGCAGCTGAAACTTTTGGCTCATGCATTTTAGGTGTATTGTCAGCTGTGAGTGGTTTGAGAAAAAGAACTATCTGCTGGGGAAGGAACAACCAATTCCAGGAGTGTTCTGGTTCCTCTTCTGAGTAGAAAGTCAAGTAAAATCATGCAGATAAATCAAGACAGTGTGTTCTAAAGCCCTACCAGAAACCCCAAATTTGCAAGTGTTACAACTGGAAAACTTCCATCTGAAACCTTCACTGTTTCAGGAGAGCCTTTTCTTGCACAGTGCCAGCTCTGGGATTAATCTTGCCTGTTCACCACCAGCCACTTCCAGTATTTTAACAAGCAAATATACTCCAACCTGTTTGCATGGGTGGCAGCAGCACACTTGTAGCTACCTGCTTCTGTCTCTCCTGTACTCTCTCTGCTTCTTCTTATGCTCGATGATGTACTTATTCCTTGAAATAAGTACACAGGAAAGCAAAAATGCCTTGCAGAAATGAGCCTCCACATCTCTCAGAAACTTTAGCTTTGTAGCTTCCACAGAGGTCTCTTCTGTCCTTATACTTTGAGACCCTTAGTGTAAATGTATTACTATTCCACATATACCATTAGTGAACATATCCTTTTGAAATATGGGGTAGGTCATCTTCCTTGCTCACTTAAATGGGAGTAAAAAATAAATCATTAAGACTGAATATCAGCCTTGAAATGGCTGGAGGGATTTTTATCAGAAGGAAAAAGAAAAAAAAAAAAGGTTTGAAGAACTAATCATGCCTACTGTCCTTTCCTCTTCATTTCTAATTTCTGTTGCTTGTCTGGTAAAGTGACACAAAATCTTGGGAGGTAAAAAGAGAAGGCTCCTACCAGGCTCAGCTCTTGACCAAGCAGGTGAGCACACAGGGTCTGTAAAAGCATCTGCCTGACTCTATCTCCAGCTTAACTGCAGAGAGCAAGTTAGGTGCAGGAGGGAGCCACCGACAATGCCACTTCTCCACAGCAGTCAGAGCTGTGCTCACATAGGGAAAATATATAGTATTTGCAATGGCTAAATTTTAATCCCATCTGTATTTTAATATTCACAATGCTACTTGAATTGGGGGAAAAAATGCTAATGGTAAATTAGAGCTCTATTATATATTCCATGGAAATAATGTTATATGAAGTAATTATACTCCACTATAGAGTTGTCAGTGAATAAACAATAATTAGCGGATTGTTTTAATGTGTTACTACAATTTTTTAAGGCATTATTGAGCACGTGCTACTCTCACCTTCAATAGTAAGCCACCAAAAGTGAAATTGGTCATTGAAAAGCTCCAAGGGAATATCAGAGGGAGCATGTTAAATGTGTTTATGCTTTTAGGCAGAGCTAACACACACACACACACACACACACAATCTCTTAAGATGCACATATCTTATGTGGACCAGAGAGAATATTACTTGCTTTCTGTGGTCCACATAACAGAAAAGAGAGGAAAGGAGGGAAGTGCTCAGCTCCTAATACTTTCCCTCCTCAGCAGACAACTTTGCCTGTGCCAGTAAAAAATTACTAACAAGGATAGCGAGCAGTGGATGGAAGGTGATTGCTTCTATGTGTCATCTTTTCCTTTTGTAAAGACCCCCTTGAATCCCTAAAAAGCAACCTTCAGATTTTTCTAGCCATTTCCTCTCATCTCCTTGTGCCAATAGGAAAGGCAAGAAAAAGACAGGCAGATAATGCTTAAGTGAAATTTTCAGAAGTACCAAGTGATTTGCAAGAAGTAAAGCTGTGAAGTGCTGCTTCATAGTTTTCAGGAGGAATCTAAGCTTCTAGTGTAAAATCCCTAAAAATTTTAACTCTTTATATTTCTGATCTTTTCTTCATTTAATTATCTATTTCATTAGAATAATTATTTAGTGCTGCATTTTTCCTATTGTGCTAAAATCTAAGGACTGATCAAAACTGTCAGTAGTCAAACAACACTCGAGGCTCACAATCTCTTGTAGGGGGGTAAAGAATGTAAAAAAAAATGTGCTTTTGGCTTGGCAAATGAAAAAAAAAATACAGAACTTCTGATTTATGAAAATAATCAATTACCAGGATTAATTAACCATGTTTTCTAGTCCTTTTGACTGGAAAATTCCTATGAGTTCTCCCAGATTCTACCAGCTGCTGTTGCTTCCCATCATTTTGTAGCCATGATAATGTCTATATATGCATCTGAAGAGGCTCTCCGTGCCCTCTCTCACCTGTCAGCCCAAGCTGTTTTTCATTATGGTTTGACAGTGTACACAGGTTATATTCTATGTTCTGCTTTCAGCCTGTAATAGGTTTAGGGGTTGAGTGTGGGAGAATGAAAAGGTTTGTAATGCTTAAATTATTACTTGTATAAATAAGCCTCTGCTATTTCTCCTATGTTTATTCACATCTCCCATATCTACCTATTCTGTGAGTGTACTAAAACTCAGATAAAGAGTTTACTTATTTCTGCTGCAAAAATATAACCGTCTGGTCTAATTATGCTTGTCTCATTCCCTTACTGTGAACGGGTACACTTGTCTTGCACACTGATTAATTTAAAATGTTGACCTGATTTTTTTAATATACAAGTCTTCTTTTCCTTTTTCCAGCTTGTTTTTGTATTAAGTAATACTTTTTTCTTTTTTTTTTTCTATTGTTTTGTAACTAAAAATACTTCTATAACGAATTTAGCTGCAGGAAATTAAACTCTGACTACAGGGGAAATGATAAGAGCTGGACGTGTTACCCTTGTGAGGTCTAATTGTCACTACCTGATACACTAAAGATAACTTTCTTCAGTAGGCTAGATATTTTTAAATAATATGTAAGAAATGTCATAATGTAGATTTAATGATAAGTACTTCTTTTTTTTTTTTTTTTCCTTTTTAAAATAAAGTCAGAAAAAGAGCAATTATCTTTTAACTGCTTTACTGAAATGGATCTGATACCCATCTAGCCCTGGAGATTTGCCTTTCCTGGAATCCCAAATAGAGAGCAGCAGCAGATATTTTTTTTATTTTTTTTTTTTTTAAAGGATTTACAATCAGGATATGAAAACAGGGAACTCTAATTTGCAGTTGGTGTCATCAATATGAGCTCTGTTTATCTGAGAGTAATATATAATACTGAAAAAAAAATGTTTAATTGCTGCCTTGATTACGGTTAGCTTGGTCAGTGTTCCTTTGGGTGCACTTTGTAATCTGATGGGATATTATTCTATCAGGTTTATTGCTATTTTCTCCATAGAATCTCCAACTTGTGCTTTTCATTAAGAACAGTGTTATCTTCTAAGTAGCACATTTAAGCTCTCCCCTTAGAATAACAATCTCTTCCTATAGGTTCTACTTGCTTTTACTTTTATGAAAATTTTAAAATGTAGTATAATAATTCTTCTAAAATGTCCATGCCTTCAATCTGTTTTCCTCCGTGGCTGGAAGATCTGGTGCAATATTTAATTGCTGCTTTTGAATCTTTTGATGATGTACTTAATGTTATTTCATCATTTTCATTCAGAATCCAGGAAATTATTTAATTTCTTGAGATATTTTGATTTATTGCTTTACACAAAGGGATATGGATTTTGCTTTATAGCAGCATCCCCTTGTAAATCATCTCTGTCAGTCATATCCAGCAGGAACAACGTATGGATTTCTTTTTCATATTTGTGAACATTTTTAAGAGAAAACACTGACGCTTCTAGCTTGTTTTTAGTTCAGTTTTTGCCTGTGTTTAAAACTAATCTCAACTGAACAGAGGTAGATTGTTCACCCATTAGATTTTCATTAATTTTAAGTTAATTCTTATGCTTGATGAGCTTTTTTACTGATCAGCCTTATTCTGGAGTAGAAAACATGACTGTTTATCTAGCATCATTTTGCCAACAAGCAAAACAGTATAAGCAAAGAAGAAGCCAGGGAACTATGCATACAAATGAGTTTAATTTTAATTCCCCAGAAAAGCTTTGGAATAAATAATCAAACTGGCCATTTGTAATCACTGAAAAGAAAATAAGGAGATGGGTAAAAGCCGCTATGGAATTGTGCACAAACCATGTTGAACTGATCTAACTTCATCTGAAAGCAGAGTATGAGGGCTCATGGGCAGGAGAACCGCACATGATGTTATTGTAAGAAAATAAGGAAATGTGTTCTGTATGAATATGTGGGTAGGATCAGTTCAAAAGTGTTGTTTCTATCACCTGTCTTTTTATTATCTATGTTAACTACTATAAAAAAAATAACAGACCCACGCTTTCTTGTAGTTCTATACTCAGAATCTCTTTCAATTTCAACAATGATCCATTGATAACTGCTTTCTGGGTGCATTTTTAAGAACTTGTCTATGTTGAAGAACAGAGGTAGAATTCAAACTAGTCTTGATAACTTGCTTAGAAAAAAAATCATATGCTACTCAATATGGACAAGAGGGAGACAGCTCACATAGAAACAAATAATCTGTCAGGCAAAAACAGGTCACGGATTAACTGTTGGGGTATCAGTTCTGCAGAAAGAGATCTAAGAGGCTGAATAGAAAACTAAAGCGGAGTCAATATTGTTACACTTGTGAGAAGGGCAAGAATTCTACTTGAATGCACAAACAGGAATGTAGTATAAAAAACCACTGAAATAATTCTTCTCTACTCAGCTGGTAAGAGTTCAGCTGGAGAGCTACAGAAAATTTTGTATACTACAATTTGAGAATGACATAAATCAATTAAAGAAGGAAAGCAACAAGAATGGTTATTAGTTTAAAAATTGTGATATGAGAGGATAGCTTGAGATTATACCTTCTATACCTTTTAGGAGCAATGACACCATCAAAGATCTTGTTCCTGAGAACAAATTTGCCAAGTACTTGTGAAGAATAACATAGATATAAAGTCTGTTCTGGAGTACAAGAATGGTCTAAACAACTTCTTGAGCACCTTCCACCTTTAGTAATCCAAGAAAATATCAATCCTTACCCCAATGTCTCTGTGTCAAGGATCCTATGCCTGAATTACTGACTACACATGTACTAATAAAATAAATATAGGGGCATAGAATCAGGTCTTGGTATGTAACCATCCATTCTTAATTATTGGCCTGAGCCCTGGCATGGTTTTGATGATGCCAAAACATTGACTGGGGCATAAGTCTGCCCCAGGGATTTCTCCCAGCTGGCTGAATATACAAGGCCACTTTGTCCAGGTGGCTGTGAGGAGAGAGGGTAAGGAGCTCAGCCGCAGAAGCACAACTGTGCTCTGCCCTTTTCTTCAGGATGCAAGAACACTCCGTGCCCTATTGTATCTATTAGTATAGGCAACAGCATGGTGCCTTTGTAGAGCTCCAAGCAGATATCAGGTCTTCTACACAGCAACCGTAGACTCATTTAGATAAGTCATCTAGCTGCTCTTGACTACCTTGGACTTCTTCCTCTGGCTCCAGCTAAATTTCCCAAATTACCCTAAAACTACCTTATTTATTCTCAAGAACACTGTTTTCAAAATCTAAAACCTCCAAACCTAACTAAGAATAACTGCTCCTATTTCCTCCTTGGTTCAATTCTATCCGTGCACACACGAGTTCAGCTCACAAGAACAAATTACCAAGCAGTGCTAAAGCAGAAAGTCAGAGCCAGGCAGTCACTCCAGCACCCTCATCCCCCTGTTCCAGGGTGGCAGAATAAAAGTTTGGGGCCACAGCAATTTGGAGTGAACATGAGAAATGGCATGAGCAGTGGGAGGGGGGATGGTTACGCCTGGGTGGAAGAAGTACCTATTTGAGGGTTGCAGCTACGGTCAGCGTAATAAATAGCTATCACCACCCACCAGCAGCCCTGTCACTGTCAGGTCTTCATAGATCCAGTCAGATTGTGTTGCTGTCCCTGATCAAAGTGAGCGGATGTTGGAATACACATGCTGACCTTATGTTCTGCTTATAATAAACCCCAGCAACACTGCTCACTCTAACCGTGGGCAACTCAGACAGCTGTCTCAGGTTGTGTTTCCTAGAAATCAATTCCTAATGAACAGTGTATGTGGAAGATAAATGAAAACATCCTATCAATACTGGCAAAATGTCACAAAGGCTTATTTGAACTTCATTATCAACTCATCTTGCTTGGTGTGAATCCCCAAAATACTCTCTCTTCTCAACATAATTGTAGCAAATAATCCTTCCAGTATTTTCCCTGAGGAGAGCATCTCCTCTGGTTGTTATAGGGAAAAATAATAAATATCTAGTAATGCAGCTATTTTCATTACATACTGTTCAATTAGAAGATAGCAAGAAAGCAATTTTTTTTTTTTTTCAGGAAGCTGGACAGTTTACTAACTGAAAACTCTCATGCTGCAGGTAAATGACTGCAAGGCATGTGGCAAAAAAAAAAAAAAGTTATTTATCAAGCATGTGTTGCTCCTTTGGTTTGAAAAGGGAGCTGGGTTAAAAAAAAAAAAAAAGGTTTATACTTCAAAGTTCCAATATTCTTCAATTACATGGGCAAGGTCCCTAGAACTTTTTTTAAACCTTTTAATAGAGGTTTTAAGACTCTCACAGATGGAAACCTTTCTCTATTACAGAAGCTCTATTTCCTAGGTGACAAGTGGAGAGTCTCATCACCTGTGGAGTCAGCAGCTGGGGCAAGATTAATTAGTGGAGCTGTGAAGCTTGTTGTGCCTGAACCTGCAAGACAAAGAGAAAAAATATCCTCAGTCTTAGACCAGAATTCAAGAAGAACATAAATAACTTTTTTATATACATATATATATATATGTATATGTTTGGTGCTGAAGTTTCACTCGCCTATTCAAAGTTGATATAAGTTTTTGATATAGAGAAACAGCTGAACAGAAGTGATAGTCAACAACATAAAAGTTAAAGATGAGCTATATTTTTTTTTTTCAGGATAGTTCTCACATTTACTGACATAAATGTAGTTACTTATGTCAGCAAACTGCAGTTCTTGTGTGGGTTGTCTACAACTTCATCTATCAGTTTGAGGTACACTTAATTTAGGAGCTGAGTTTTAACTCATTTATTGTAACAAAGGAATGAATTTCATCATTCACTAAAGGGACGGTTAATCTAATGAAGGTGAAGAACTCAGCCTTTTTCAGAACAGATAAGGATCTAACTAGTTGGGATATGTGACTGTCAAATTAACTTTCTTACTTAAATGGTTGTTTAACATTATTTTATATATAAATGCTTGTGTGTGTATATACCTTTAGAGCTGATATCTCATAATCATAATGTCCTTAGCTATAGCAATTCTCTTCTTGTCCAGATTTACCTGAATGCAGGGCATTTGGTTGCTGGCATAATCCCACCATGGACTCTGTTTAGCCACTCCAAAGCCACAGCTACACTGAAGCAATATGTGAGTCCTGCTGGTGCTGCTGCTGCAAAAGCTGTGGTAGAAGGACTTTCAAGATCGGCTGAGTGGGCAAGAGCAGTGGTTCAATGTGCTGGGAAAAATGGGAGTTTTCGAGAAATAGGGAGTGCCTGTGGCCTGGGAGGAGACACTGTGAACAGAAGGAGAGACAAACTAAAGTGGTCTGGAGGAAAAGCTTCTGAGTGACAAAATATCCTGTTGTGGGGGCCTTCAGTTTAGCCACAAGTATCCAGTTACCTGTCCAGCTGGAGCAGTAGCTAAGGTGTCTTTGTAACCTGTGACCCATCAGTAGTGGTTACAGCTGAAGAGTAAACTGGAGGAGTTCCTGAGCTGTCCTGGTACAGGAAAGGTAGGAGGCTGCTTCACAGCTTGAGGAGATACAGCTTAGAATTGCATTTTTAACCTACATTTCTTGTTTAGATTTTGGTTTGGATTGGATTTTAGTTTGTTTTGTTGCTGCATACTGCTCTAGAGAAGCAGATGGTTAGGGAAAGCTGCCTTTCAGCCATCTCCTCTTCATTGGTGCTGTTTTACCCTTCCCAGGCACTCTCAGAGAGTAGGGCATCTGGGCAGGGGTAGCCCTTCAGGGCTTCTTTGTCTCTTGTTCCTGTAAAGTTCCTTCTGCTC
>NW_010333453.1:57567-66929 GCF_000700745.2 Antrostomus carolinensis | reverse complement strand
AGAACTGATTGGGAAATAAACAGAACTGGATAAAGCAAACCCTGCCTTGCCATAACAAGGAACCAGGTCCCTCATTTAGAATATAAACTTTTCCTTGGGAGGTCCGAGGGAGATGCTGCTCTGTTAGGCTGAGAAATAGCTTCCCAAATGAAGGAACAGAAATCCTCTTGTGTGAAACAATTTAAATTGAACTGAAAAAAGAACTGATATATATACTACAGGGTGTACTTTTGTACAGCCAAAGGGATAAGTAAGGTGAACTTAAAGGTCTTTTCTGTGTCTTCTGGCCCTTTGGAAGCAAAGGCACCTGAGACGAAGCTTAGCAATGGCATACAAATACTCTGTGTGTGACAACCAATAATGACTTAAGGACTTAACCTTCCTTCAACATAGGATAATACAAGGGAAATTGAGGAAGGAGATGTAGGCTTGATATTCAGAAGACTTTATTGCCCTGTAAAATTATACAGTCCTAGGAAATAGGCTGCCAAGAGAAACAGTCAAAGTTAAAAGCCTCAAAAGATTTAAAGCCAAAATTGATGGGTATCTAAGCTGGCTATGGGGGACCAGAGCTGAGAGAAGAGCTAGTTCAGTGCAAAGGTACAGTCTGGATTTACTGCCTTCATTTATGACACACAGTATCCCTCTATCTTCCCAAACAAATATAATCTCAGTAAGTACTTGATAGTTTCTAATTTTAAGATTTTAATTTTTTTTTAAGCTTCAAAAATACACAAAAGACACAGTGTTGCTTTTGTTAGCACTGGGAGTCACGTGGGAGAAGCCACAGTGTATCATGGCGGGTAGTTCCTAATGCAATTTGCAGCCTGTGGGGGAGAATTTAACCTCCAGGATGCTGAAGATGATATACTGATGTAAATACTCATGAAACTATTGCTGTTCCACTTGGGTCATATTACTGGCTGTGGTTATATTATCTCACCTTCAACTCCCAATGATGAATTCAGAAATGGTGTCAAAGAGGACAGAAATCAGATATCAGTACCCTGCCAGAGACCTGAAGGAGTGGGACTCAAAGAGAATTTGCCTGAAGATTCTTGGCCAGACACCTTTACTTGTAGATGCACCTGGTTGTAAAAATAACTTGCACAGATTGTGATTCTTTTACAAGCTTTCCTCTCTGTATCAGTTACTAAAATGAACCCAAAGAATCAGAATATTTTGTTTCTGTTAGGTGTTGACCACAGACTTTAGAGAAAAGGAGCAGGAGCCATCCTCGTGCTACCTGTGCTCCCTGGGCAAATGAAGCTGTAGGTCCTACTGTAGAACATGGAGAACCTGTAGGACTACTTTCTCCTAGTGTCTCTGTCTGCAGGAGTCATTTTATAAGGTGATTTTATAATATGTGTTTTTCCTCACCTGGAATCTACTGAAGTTAATAATCCTGATGGGCTTACTAGCTTTTAAATCAAGCCCATCCACTCTATGAAAAAATTTAGAGATTCCCCATAAAACCAGGGCAATGCTAGTGTAAGGGATGGTGGGTGAAAGATTTCTATGATATTAACACATCATTGTTTATAAAAGTGACATGACAAAAAAAATTACCCTCCCTAGTAAAAAATGAATTCACAAAACAATTTGCAGTGCAAATTTCACTTCTACAGTTTGCCTGCTGAATTATCTATTATAAATTAGCTCATTTTAAAATTGGTGAAGTCTGCAGAATGCTGTGTTCCCTCTGGACTTGGAGCTCTACACGTGCTGTCTCATTGGGGATAGAGAAGTAATTACTGAACATCACCCTTTCCCAGACAAGTGCTGTGGACTGTTCAACCACCCATTTACAGTTTAATCCCAAGGTCCTCACTGAAATAGGTTTTTAGGTGCTAACTGGAGACTAATAAAATGGTTATTTAAATTCATTACATTTGAAAAAACAGAAAATATACTTTCAGTTGTGTGATATAATTGAAGCTGTTACTTTTGTGGGGAAAAGGGGAAACAATGAAATAGGACTGTGTGATTATTTTTTTTTAAATATATATATATTTATCTCATGCATATATTGATGGTTTCCTAATTTGATACAACTTCTACTTTTTTCTTAACATGTAGATCGAGTTGAGTGATGAATAATAGTTTACTGTTTCACCAGCTATAATTTGCCATAGATTTCACCCACTGTGAAACTTTCCATAGATAAAAAAATACTTATTTTTAAATGTTCCTTTGAGAATTATTTTTAAATGTTTAAGCATCTGATATGGAATTCAATGATATAAAGAATCATACATCTTAAAAATTATGAGGTTTGAGTGGTCTATTTGCATATATTTGTTTTGGAAACAGTTAATGAATTAAAGCAATAGTGTAAGACTTGTTTTCTTATAATGCAGTACATACTACTTGAAAAAAAGATAATTTTTTTTTTTTTTTTTTTTTTTTTCTAAACTGCTCCTGTGTTTTCTCCTATTACTCTGTGTGGTGAAAGCAAGAAGTTCTGCTTCGTGTGGAAGACAGTTCATGTTCAAAGAATCACATTTTCTTTTGGTGTAAATGATTTGACAGCGGTTTAGCACTGCTCATCTAAACCATCTCAGACTCTGCTTTCTGTTGTGGACTTTTCCATCCCTTTTCATACATTTCAAACAGCATTTTCTGAAAAGGTACTGAGGTCCAGATTTGCAAAGTTATTTCAGTGCCCATCTTTCTTTGAAGTCAATGTAATTTATGTTCCTTACTGCCTTTAAGCAGCCAAGACTGAAGGATACAGTAATGTGAAGGCACATTCAAAGTGAAACAATTCCAATTTAAATTTTGAAGTGATTTCCTTCAGTCCTTTAGGGAAAAAACCAAACTAACAAACAAAAAAACAACCTCAAAAACTAAAACAAACAAACAAAAAAAAAGGAAAACATTTCAGAGGCCTTGAAAAAAAAATTTATTTCTTGTTGATCCTTCATCTCTGGTAATTTTAACATGAGTGAAATATTGTACAAAAAGGAACTCCCAGCTAATCCGCAATCTTCTGTCATTTCTGTCTCTCCATCTAGAAGCATATGTATGGCAATGCCACAAGCTTGCTTTGCCTGGGCTGTAATACCGCTTTGAGTTTCACTGGAATGCTGTGTGCTACAGTGATGACAACATACAATTCTGCAGAATTCAGTGGGGATCATCCCAGGTACAAGAAAGAGATAAGCGTTCACTTAGCTAATATTTAAAATTAAAAAGTCAGGCTTATACTGAAGCTTTTATTTTTCATAGATCTACAATACCTCAAATTCTCAACTTTCAGGTAAAGTGCTATATTAAGAAAGCATAAACTGCAGCAGGTAATGAAAATAATAAAAATATTATGTTAGTGCTTGTTATTACTCACTTACAGAGAAAAGTGAAAAGTATCATGTGTACTTCAGCAAAAATAACATTGCTATTTTTTTAGAAGACATTTTCTACCTTGAAGTGATAGCAGATTTATATATTGCATTGAAGTGTGGGCTGCAAATCTGGAAGAGTTATCACACAAGGTATGATGTAAAGGGTCCCTTGCAAGATGCGTTTTTGGACTGACAGGATGCCAAACCAGATAATACCTGGTAAAACAGAGCAAAGGTGTGCCAGTGGCTGTTGTGTTTTCCTACTCAGTCACTGAGAGCGTGTTGCAGCTTTTAGACTACTGCTTGGAGTCCATCCAAAGCATCTGCATCTGTACAACCAGCAACAAAGCAAAGTACTATGGGGTCAAACTTGCACTTTGTGAAAAAAATACAGTCTCTTTGACCTCCTAATTAAGTAACCTATTGATTTTAGGAGTTTGTAGCTGGCACTGTTAGGTATTTTGTGTGTAGTAGCTGAAGGAGGTAGAATGGGTGAAGAAACTTCTGTGAAAGCTGTATGCAATATGCTGCTGCAATAAAACTGTGGATGGCCTCCTGGCATCCACTCGCCAAAAACCCAGTAGAATCACTGGAATCATCTGATGGCCATAATGACCAGACACAAAGTTTGGATAATCTTGTGAACAACACCAATATCGCATTTAAACAAAATCCTTTCCATGAAAAGTGTGAGGTACTGAAGATCTGTTGTGTGAAATTTTCACAGTGTTTTTAAAGCAGTTCTCATTGCTGGTTGATGCTCTTATAGAGCAAGAGTCTATATAGTCTTGCAGTATAACAGGCTAAAGATGAGGAATGAGACATTGCTATGAGCCACTCAGCAACAGATAATGAAATATCACACTTCCAGTGTTTGGGACACAGTTTTAAACAGATAGGTATTGGAATGCTCTTATCATGAATTCTCTTTAGATTGTAGACAATGTGAATTAATTATATTCATGGGGTTTTGTTTTTTTTCCATTCTTAAAAAAAATCCAAGTCTTGTTACTTTGATAAACCACATTTATACTTGAGAACTATATTTATCTTGAGAACTAAACTTTCTCTCCTGTCATCACTAATTTTGCAGTTATATGAAAATATGTAAGTAGGTGCTATAAACTGTATTAATTTTATATTTAAAGTTACATCAGATAAAAAGGAAAAAAAACAGACTTTTTTTGTTGTTGTTGTTCTGAAACAAGATGATCCACTCAGAACTACATCAGCCAATTTCCCTATTCACACCGCTTCATAATATTAAAGCTGGAGGCCCATGAGTGTCTGTTATCTAGTACTGGAAACTTAAGTGGTAGAGAGATTATACAATTTACTTTTATACAAGGAAGTCTTTTAGACTTTCTCTCTCTTTTTTTTTTTTAATTGAGACTTGTAACATGTTATTAGAGATATATTGACCCCACTAAGTTACCAACATATGTTACCCCAGACATCCATCATAATGCTTCTCCATTTCTTTTAACTTTTCATGGTTTGTTGTAATTTTTTTAACATCCTCTATTCAACTTAGGGGCTTGCTTTTTCCCTTCCGGGGTTTATGTCCTTAATGCCTCCCCCCATATGTTTTGTCAGCTGTAACTTTAAGGACCCTTTTTTACCTCCTTAATCACTACAGCATCCTTTCCTCACATAAGTACAGGCAAGTGAAGACTTTCTTGGATTTGGTACATGCAAAAAAACTTTCAAACTGTTAATTAGGGAGTTATAAATTTCTGTTATTTAAGGGAGGCTAATAGGAGAATATTCTTTGTGTCCCTACTTTGTTAAAGTAAGGTATTAACAGCTCCCTAGCATATTAGCCTGAAATTAGGAGGATTACTATGTATGCTCTTCTTCATTGAAACATTAGATCTATCTATCTAAATTGATTTTGAATTGGTCTACTTAAGGCCACTAAAAGACTGTCCTGGTTAAGCCACCTTATCCCCTGTTTAGTCAGTTTAGTGTAATTTACTAGTCTCCTGATGCAAGCTGAGAAAGTTTCAATCAAAGCTTAAACTGGGGCAAGTGACTATATAAAGAGGGGTTTGCAACAACTGAACTGGCACAATTTAAAATCAGGTATCTTGCCAAATCCAAGGCTGTGGTGAAGACCTTCTGATGCTGGAACACATAAGCAGTGACAGGGCTAGTTTAGAGCCTCCATGGAGATGTGCTATTTCTTTAAAAGCTGTAGAATGCAACCAGGCAGTAGGAGCCCTGTGGAAGATGTGATAGTAAATTAAATGAAGGAAGAGAGGCTTCAGAGCCAATAATAGTTTTCTGTGTTCTAATAATGATCTTTGAGAGTGCTCAGAGAAATGCTTTGTGATTCCTTACAGCTGCTGCAGGAGAGCTCTTGTCCTAAAACTTCAGTCAGTGTGTCCTGTTTGAACTGAGTCCTCAGCATCTGTCCTGCTGTTATTTTTAGTCTTTAGTCTGTGAGTTTAAAGACCAAAAAAAAAAAAAAGTATTAAACCTGATTCTTCCTTAATCAGATGTTTCCTGATATCAGTGCTTGTATCTAAGACAACAACTTTGAGACACCACACCAAAGCCTTAGTGTCTACATCTTAATTTCAGTGAACTGGATTTAAAGGTGAGAGTCTTTCTGATTTCTTAGAGAAAGAACAACCTAGCAGCTGCTCTAGATTGCACCCTAAGGAAAAAGCTTGTTTATGCTGCTGGGGTACAGTTGCAGTACCACCCCAGATCCAAGCTGGGAAATGGAAGAAGAATGGTGCTGGTTTCTGGACTGCTTGGAAATAGGCAACAAAGAGGAGTGTATGCTTTTTAAAAATAAAACAAAAATGTAGGCTCTCTTTTTTAGCTCAAACTTTCATCATGGAATCTGTCTTAGCTGTCATGGATGCAAAGGTGTCCGAATGAGTTTGTTACCCCAGTGTGTTGCCTCCTCCTGCAGTAAAGGGAAAGAAAAAGGTGCCAGAGACAGTGGCACACAGAGGTGCCAGGGTAAGGGCAGACCTTGGCACCACAGTGGTTCTCAACAGGATCAGGCTTTTTTGCCAACCACTGCATGCTGGTACAGTGCAATTGCCACGCTGCTGAGGGATTTGTGACTCCTAGCCTGCGGCATGGGTCCTACAGTTAGGGATCCCTTTGTCCATATTTTTTTCCTAGGGGCTAGGAGTACCTGGAAAACCACTGGCAAAGGCAAAACTTTGCATTCTGTGTTGTACCCTGTCCCTGGAGAGTACAATTAAGTGCTATAAGATCAGACTGCGTCTGTTGAATCATTTAAGACAAGCTGAGAAGTGGAATGAGAAATATGGGTTGACTTAAAACCAGCATGAAATCTGGTAACACAAGTGAGGGCTCACAAATCTTTCAAAATTTTGCTTTTTCAGCTTTTCTTTTCACTACATTGTATCTTACTAGATTTTGAAAAAGTCCCTGAAACCACTGGCCCAAATGTGTTTTAGCCTCTTCATCCTAAACATATTGTTTGTCACAAGCTGCTTCTAAATCCAATAGTCCGTCATGTTGAGTACAATAATATTTTTAATAGTAATGTTACATCTACTTGGTTTATAAATATCAATGCTCCAACAATGTAGCAACTGAATTATTTTTTCCATGAAACTATGAGTATTGTTCTTAATATTTTTGGCAAGGCAAAGCAGAGCAGAGATGGGAAGTGAAAGCATGCAAGTCAAACAAGTTTCGTTTCACCTTCAGCCTAGGTAAAAGGCCTCTAGTCTTCCTGGGTAAAACATAATCAGCACAAAAATTTTGCAAAAAGGCATACTCCTGGTATAGGATGCTGAGGTCCTTTACTCTCATCTTCTTGTTTGCTGGAAACGTTGCATTTCTGAATATGTGCTTTGTGAAGGCACTTATCTACATTTCAATTAATAAAATAAAGTGGAGATTATTCAGTGTATCTTTCACTCATAATTTGTTTTCCAGCATTTGCAGTATTGTACAAATCATCTCTGTTCGTATTTTTCATTTGCATGTCTTCCTGACATCTTGTATTTCCCTTGTCTTGACCTAAATAGCATCATTCAGTCAGCAGTAAGCATACACTGGTTCTGTTTCTTCAGCTCTCTGTGAGATCTTCTACCTTTTCCTGCCAACTTGCATTTCCTTTTTAGTAGGCCCACATCAATAAGTCTCATACAATTACCTTTGAGGACTTACCCATCTTCAGTTCTCCAGATACACTGCAGTCTCTCTCTGTTTCTTCTGTAAGTCTGTCAGCCATTTTAAATATCATATAGATCAGTAAGATCAATTGATTTATTTGGTTTTGCTTTCTTTCCATGCAACTTCCATTGCTTTAACAGTCTCCATCCCTTACCCTTCCTTCCCATCCCCAGCCTGAGGGCTCTTCAGCACTTTATTCCCCTTCACATGTATTCTGTCTATTTCTCCATAACCTCTCTCTCTGTTGTAATACTTTGTGTTCATGGGTTTCAAGCTGAGAACTTCATTGCCACAACTAATTAATTAATTTCAGGAACCTAAAACTTGTGTCATAAATTATTTTCCTGTCTGCATACATTCCTATTTGTCCAAATTCTTTCTTATCCATCATGCTGACAAATCTCCCTCCCTTTAAATAACTTCTGCATTTCAGGTAAAATCCCAGGTTTTTCTTCTAACCTTCACGACATTGTACACATCCATTTCTTGCTGCCTAGCTGCTGGTGTTATCTTCTTGTGTGAACATCCATTCTGACCCATTCTGCCAAAGTGTTAAGCTTTGAATTTGGTGCCTGACTTCTGTTACCGGCTTTACACTCTTCCGTGCCAACACTTGATGCATAATTTCATTGCACTGAATTAATCTGTAAGGCTGCAACAACTTCTTCCTTTGAATCCTGCCTTAACTGTCTTTTTGTTATTATATGAATACAATTACTTTACTAATGACAGCTATTATCAAGAATCTCAATCCCTGTACGTGCAAACTATCTTTGCAAGATTTGGAAAATTTATATACATACATACTAACTCCTCTAAGTACATGAATTCTTTGCTGTTATCCTTAATGTTTATTGAAATTTTTGTTTAAATAAACAAATCAAGTCAGGGGGTTCATATCCTCAGAAGTTAGGTTCATCCTGCAATCCAACAAATTATTTGTATTGTTTTCCTATATCTATTTTAAAGTAATATAAATTTTCTTTCCTTTAGGGGCACAAGCATATGTGAATGTATTTCTTCCCCTGCTCCCAACTTAATTGTATGTTAAATAACTAACTTAACAGTTATACTTACTTATGTTATGAAATACCTTAAAATTCACACAATTATTGGGTTTTTGTTGTTGTTTCAGTTGTTTGGTTTTTTTTTTTTTTTCCCTCAGGGGAAAGAAATTCAAATCTGTGAGATCTGACAAGTAAGTTAGAAAATGAATTCCTAATTACAGTGTTGACTGTAAGCACATTTAAGTGCATCTTATTAAAACTTCGAGGGATGTGAAAGGAGTATATCTATAACCTAAAGATATTTATTCTCTTACTTCTCTAGAACTTGAAATATAATTTAGGGTAGAAGGCATGCTACCTTAAAAACAAGGCAAGCAGACATTGGAATTGCATGGAATTTCTTGTAGTGAGAATTAGGTTTAAATTAAGCTACCAATGATACAGAAAACTTAAACACAATATTTAAATTATAACAATATTTTATTGTTTCATCCCTAATAAAATAACTTTTGAAGAGTCTATGAAAAGATAGTGATAGGGTCTTTTCTACCCATAAAAAAGTACTCAAGAGAGTATATAAATGCTAAACAAAGATACCTAAGAGTAAGTATATAAATCAAGCAGAATAAATAAAGCAAACCAAATGTCTAAGAATGTGGCCTTGAGGTAAAACCTTTAGCCTTGCCTGAAAAATGAGGCAACTTTGTCAACATTTTTAATAGTGCCCTTGGGTGTTCACTGCAGCATCACAAGGTCACATCTCACCAAAATTTATCTTTAATGATGTGCAATGGGCATTTGTTAATTTGCTGCCTTTTGTCTTTCAGCCAAGGACATT
>NW_010333453.1:0-57534 GCF_000700745.2 Antrostomus carolinensis | reverse complement strand
ATCACCACAGCTAAGCAGCTTGGCTTGTGGTATGAAACATCTCTAGGGAGTCTCAGTGACCACCCAAGAGCCGTGAGCTGGATGTAGCTGTTAGCCCAAGGGCTTGTGCTGCTCATATTTTGTCACCACAGACATAATGTTGTGTTACTGTCAACATACTGTTGTGTTATCATCATTGTCCAACAAAGAGCTGGAATTGCCTAGGAGTCCCTGTGAGAGAAACTGAGATAATGAAGTGTCTGGAGCAGAGCTTGCTGGCAGCATACCTGCCGAGTTTTGTCCTACAGTGGAGTAGTGGACCCTATTGGAGCCATTTTCCTACTTGTAAGGTGAACCCACAGCTCTTCTTCCCTGTGATTCTTGAGGGAAGCTGATACCTGCCCTGCAGATAGGGAAACAAAAGATAGTTTTGGGATGAGGTTGACAATGAAGCTGGTTAGCCCAAACTAGCGTTCAGGGGCTAGAAAAAATTCTGATGCAGGTTGCAAAACAGGAAAGCTTTTTGATGAACTATGCTGCTATTCATTGTAGAGCTTGTTCCCACTGAGTCTTTATTACAGGTAAGCATAGGTGTTAGTATTTCTTGCTTAGGCTGATGAATCTCACTGTCTGACCACTCTTTTTTCACCAGCAAGACCTACTCTGCAATGAACATCAAGATGGGGACATCATATTAGCTTCTAGAAACCCTGCAATAATTTTTGAAGTATTGTTTAAGTTCACAACTGAATCAAATTGTGCCATTTGAGTGCCATTCGGGAGTGAGCGACTGTTTTCTGGAAGAAATGACTGATGTGCACCTCATGGTCTCCAACTCCTGGTTCCCTGTTTCATCCTCCACAATGATCTTGAAAAATCCTATTCTTACTTTGGATGAAGCTCCCTTATTGCAGATATTTTATTGATAATTGTACTGTAAGACTAGGCTGCACAAAGTGTTTAGGCATGTGTGAGCCATCCGTTGATTTTGCTGAAGCCACAGACATTGCAAAAGTTAATTATATGTGTAAGGAAATAAGTGCTTTGTTGGATCAGGGCCTGCATCTCTTTCAGTTAAAAAAAACAAAACAAAACAAAAACACCCACAACCAAAACATGTTCAACAGTAACATGAAGTAAGTAAAAAATAGTCATGATAGCTATTAGAAGTTTGTATGCTAGAGAGAGGAATAAGGAAAGATATTTAAGAAAATTCAGTGTAGCAGATTTTTTTTCCCACCTGTATATATTTGTTCAGGAAAAGATATCCGTGTTATGAGAAAATTAATGTTTCCTTGATAATCAAATATCTAGAGGATCAGACATTTTCAACCTCAGTAAAGAGTCTATAGATCAAACATGTAAGTGTTACCCACTAATGAGCAAAGAATGCATTCGGATAAAAAAATCATAAAACTTATTTTTATTTACTACTGGAATGTGTGTGAAAGGGAAGACTGTTTTTTTTCAGGTGCTGGTTTTCATGCTTTTCCATAGGTGCTATACATGCACTTACTGCATAAGAAATAAAATTGCATTTCAGACATTCATTTTGATTCCAATGAATATTGCATTAGATTCTAAAAGAACATTATTTTGAAGGTAAGTAGCAATTCTGAATTGGCACAATATCTGCAGCTTCTTAAACTGCCTATAACATTGATGCTTTCTGCATTAATACAGTAATTTCAGAAACACATTATTACAGCCTTTGCATACAATCTGTGTACAAATTTAATGTATTTTGGTTTTGTCTTGCCTTTATTTTTCTCGCTAGATAAAATAATGTTTTTCATCTGGCCAAACTGATATTTTAGTGACAAGCTTGAAAAGAAGGTTAAGTTGTTCTTTTTTTTAATGCTATAAGTATACAAGAGAAATTTTCATTTTCAAAATGAGATTCAGAAAAAAAAAAACAGTTTTAGTGAATAAATAGCTTGTTGAATATGTTTCTGTTCATTTGAAAAGTTATATGAAAAACCATCACCAAGTAGCATAATGACTTTTTAATATAATAACTTAAATAAGCAGATGAAATTCCCAGAAAACTAAAACATGAAAAACTTGAACATGTTTTATATTAAGTGCACTTACAAAATTGTTACTCCAACATGTTCTCTCTATAGGAAAACTTAACTGCATTATGTAGGGAATTTACCCATTGCATACCTGGAAAACATTCATTTCCCAAATGAATTCACATAGATTTTGCAACAAAAGTCCTCCAATCGGGAAATTACGGTTTTCTGGAATTTGTAATAGGAGGATTTTCTGTTTCAGTAATCCATTTCTACTCCATGTGTACTGACTGATGCTAGTCTGCTGGTTTGAAAAAAAAAAAATCCCAAGAACTACTAGTGTTTGAACTACCTAACCTTGTGTACATATTTGAAGCTAATAATTGCTTATGCAAAAATGCAGCCTGGTCTTCTGAAATGCTGATCTGATTCACAGCTGGATTTATACTTTGAAACCTTCAGCAGTTATTATGGTCACTTGTTTCTGCTCTGTTTTATAAAAGGGCGAAGTTTAGGTCTGTATCTTGTATTTCTTGTAAGTTTCAATGACGTTCATTGAAACTTGAATGACAGTCTGTTTCGAAGCATATGTGGTAGGACACATACATGTCAAAAAGGAAAGATTTTTTTTGAAAGTAAATTATTTCCATATTTATGTCCCTGTTAATCACAGACCACATAGTGTCATAAAATTTTGTACAGTGTAGAAATGTGGTAACCACATAATTAGACTCTTAATTTCTATTCAGAGTCCAAAATTCTTTTTTATTTAATTGCTATTCAAAAGATGAAAGTCTCATTATTTTGTTAGAAATCACCCTCTTTCACCCTAGTTACTGTAAGTAAACATGTAATTATAAAATGGACCACATTACTGAAATAAAATTTTATGTTGAGAAGAAGTGTTCTGCTAGAACCAAGGATGCTGATAAACCTTACTGTGACTAGAGCCACATGGGTGCTTAGAACAATACAACAGTACAGCATATGTGGCAACAAACAGGAAGAGAATACAAAGAAAAGAATTTACTTTTGTTCCCTATTTTGACAGCATGGATTGTGTTGATAGGATATATGGACTTTCTATTTTTTTTTTTTTTCTCCAGATTTTGCCTTATTTTTTTGTCTTTGGTATGCTCAGCACTACAAACTATTTTTATGTCTTTGTCCCCCACCTACTCTTAACTAGTTGATGAACCATGTCCTTCGGACACTAATAAAATAAGATTCATTGCTTCTGTCTTCTGTGAATGTGATATTATTAACTATATTCATCAACAGTGATTCACGCTACCATATTGAGAGAAATCTTTATTGCTGGGGATTGCATGAAGGCAATGCATGAAAGTAGGAGAGGATTTGAGTCTATGGGAGATGAGAAAGCACGCTGCAAATGCTTCTCTTATGAAAATTACAGAGATTAAAATATTAACATGCAGAGAGTGCTGGCAGAAATAGAAACAACTAATTTTATCAGTGTAATCTCTACCCCAGTAAGATCCATTAGATATATACAACAAGGATGAGAAAAGAAAAAACTAGCCACTCTATATATGAGTAAGTTTTCAGTCCTTGTTATTCACCCACACTTTTGGAGATGGATAAATGTTTCAGGGATGAGTAGCATCTTGCAATGAGGCTGTGGGGACAGTGCAGATCTGCTCCTTGTCCTGCCCTCCATCCCTGAGCATGTTGCTTGGGGAAGCAAAAATGTCTTTGGAAGATCCAGGAGGGAAAAGTCCAAAGTTACTTCACTTCAGAGGGTAGCAGCAGCACACTTTTCCCCCTGCATGGCTGGAATATTTCAGGTAAATCTTGTTTTAGTCTGTTCTTTTCATCCCTACTCACCTTGAGGAAATGTGAAGAAACGAGTCTACGCTTGAGCACAGCAATTGCATTTTCACCTGGCTAGTAATGAGATGAAAGGTGGTTCTTCACTCCCAGTTCCAGAAAAGTTTGCCAAAATGTAATGATTGTATCAAAGGCTTGGTTCTCTTTTTTCATTTTAATTTTTTTTTTCTTCTATTCAGAATGAGGTAGTTATCTGGCTATTTGCTCACTCATTGAAAAAGCATAGAGCCAACAAGATCCAACAAGCAAAAGATTAATATAATCATCTATTTCCTTGTGAATTTATTTGATTCGAGGATGAATATGTTGTAACTGATGATTTGAACTAGCAGTATGTGACTTCATGTGTGAAAACCATTGTGTAAGGAGTATGTGTAACAGCCCTTGGCCATTGCTCTAGTCCAGTTGTTCCCAGTAGAAACTGTGGATTTGCTACAAAGCTATGCCACAGCCTGCCTCTAAGGTTGGTGAAGATTTTTTTCATCTTCTTTGCTTGATATTCGCACTTTGTACAAAATCTCTTTATTCAGGCATCATGCAGAGAAAAAACAGTTTAGACCCCAGAGAACTATTCTGAATCTGGTGTGTGGGGTTTCCTTGGATATGCCATGTTTTAAGTTTTGAAGTAAGAAAGTTTAGGTACTACTTTAAGATAATTCAGCAGTGACTTCGAGGAGAGATGAAAATCTTTTCTCTAATTGTGAGGCAAAATTACATTAAATTATATTCTATATCTCTATTATACACAGAAGAGGATTGAGGGCACTAGGAAAAGAAATAAGGTGTCATTTTGCCACTATAAAATCTCTGTGTTATAGTCACACCTGTGTGCAGTTCTGGTTTCTGCATCTCAAGGGATATGCAGAGGTACTAGAAAAATGTGCAAATGATTCAAGGCATGCAGAAAACAACCTTAAAAGAAAAAGGCTAGAAAGTCTGGACTGTTTAGTTTGGAGCACAGAAGACTGAGGGAAAGCTTGACCAGAAAACTCCTGCAGGTGATAGTAACCTGAATACAGATCTATGGTTCTCCAAATCCCACAATGCAGAAACCTGGGGACACTGGATGGTACTGAAATCAGCTTAGAAAGATTTAAAAGTACTTTACAAAATGAGTAGTAAACTTTGGGAACTTTTTGCCACAGGAGATGGAGGATATCAGATTATATTAACAAGTTAAGTATATGTATCAAATGGAACAAGCAATAATGTGGCCTCCAACATCCCTAATTCAGTGTTGATAGGTCCTAGGGATTGAGGAGAACAGATAGCAGAAAATGTCCAGGTTTTACCACTGTCAGAAACAAAGTCCTGTGCTAAGTGGAGGACTGTGCTTAATCCATCAGGATACTTCTTGTGGTCTTCCTATTATCCCGGAAAGTTCTTCAGTTACCACAACCTGCCTCCTCTCAACAATACTGATTTTTTTTTTTCCCTGAAATATCCCAAATTTTGACATAAGTATGTTTACCTTGAAACTTTTTTTCATACTAAGACCACTCCCTCTGAATTCTTCAATGAATCACAGGGAGCTTTCTTTTTCATTTTGTTGTATATGTGTTTTGATGGAAATTTGAATTTTCTACCAAAAATGTTCTCTATATTTTTTTCACAATTTTCTTCATGTCTCTTCATTTCTGTTAAATAATTATCAAGAATTACTCAATTGTTTAAGGCAATCAGACTTCAACTATGACTTTAATAATGTCTTTACAACATCATACCAGTAGTAGGCTATTTATCTCAATGACAATGGCACATGCTGTTGGGCAAGGTATTGTAGGTGCATTGAGTTACATGAAGCAGTTGACTTAATAGGTCTCCACACATCCTGAATAATATTTATCTGCTATAAATTCAAAAGGCTGAACCTAAATGCTCACCGGAGACAATTTCTGACAGGGCAAGCTCATCTTATTTAACTTTAATCTTCTCTGTCTCTAGCTAAAATGACACTTTGCTTACTAATGCCATTGACTATGGCACTGAGACCACCCAAGACTAGAGCATGTATGATACAACCTTGCAAGAAATGCGCAGACCTGAGAATGTTGAAACGTGCAGTCCTGTTTGAATGTTGAAACAAACCTTTTCCAGAGGGCTGGGTAAAATCTTTTTTAGCAATGCCTTAGCTCTGAGGATCTCTTTCATTATACTTTTCTTCTAAGTGTCTGAGAAACAAAGCTAGCTACCCGTCCAACCTCTTTTGTGAGGTTTAATTCTTCTTCACCATCAATCCCTCTCTCTTTATCTGTAATCCCTCAAACTCCTTGTCCCAATCCCAGAAAAACTGGCTACAAAAACTGAGCAAGGACTTCTGTAGTGAAAGTTATTTCAGACTGAGTTAGTTTGTTTGGGGTTTTTGTTTGTTTGTTTTTAAGAATGGAGCAACTCTTTATTTGGCAAGTGAACCCTTCTGCTTTTCCTGACTTTTCCAAGATCTCTCTTCGTAACAGGACACCTTGCTCAGATAGATAATTGTGCCAAACAGTTAGCTATGAGACATAATTATGAATTTGGAAGCTGCAAGTCTCCTATTGACTTGTAATCTTTAAGTACATGAGGTGTCATTTGAGACTTCTTTTGTTTCTAAGGAATTCCTTAATTAAATCTTCTTTTTTAATTCTTCCCTCTTCCCACTCTTAGTAAATTGCTGGCAAAAATAGTGGCAAATTACTGAATACAAAAAAGTTTAGACATAATGATAGTTTGGTTCATTTCATCATAACCTCCCACAGAGAACTTTTCTATACCTGTTTCCTGTTCTGAAGTCACAGTTAAACTGTTCCTGTTCTTAAGAATTTACTACTTATCTTTGGTCATGAACATGTAATTTTCACTTTGTAATAATTTTAAAGGGCTCATTTTTTTAAAACTAATTGTCTGCCTTCTTGCATAAACAAAACTACCATTTCCCAATGCAGTTTCTTAATATTAAGGCATAAATCAGGAGATACTGCAAACCACAAGGGACTCAAATCTCTGTTTCCCTTTTCTGTTTCTTTCTGTGCAAACTGGATGTAAAATGTTTCTAACTGTGGAATACCAGCATTTGTACAGTCCTTGCACTTGAGCGTCAAACTGATCTAGTGTAAATGACTATATAGGCTCCGGGATGCAATACCCCTGGTTTACTTCCATAACAAATAATGATCTAGTGTAAATGACTATATAGGCTCCGGGCTCAGGGATGCAATACCCCTGGTTTAGTTCCATAACAAATAACGATAATAATAACCCCTGTAACCTCTGATCGAAAATTCACTACAAGGGATAAGGCTCCTCTTTTTCAAGCTGGGCCTTGAAATCAGTCTTAAAAAGATCTTTGGAAAGTAAACTGCAATCTCGCCTAACAGACTGCTTATACGTGTGTTTACCCTTAGCAGTCCTACTGGCTTTAAGGAGGTTTGTTTCTGTGCATGCATTTGAAGACAGACTTTCATTGGGTTTTTTTCTATTGACTGGGAAATTTTCAAAAAATATTCGGAAATACCATGCTGTGCTTTGAATGAACTTGTAAAAACCTCAAATTTTATTAATAGTCCAAATGTTCTGCTTTCATTCCTTTTGTCTCTTTTCCTCCATCTAGTAGTTTTCTTCCTGAGAATTACTGTTTACACATCAGTGTAGTGTCTACATTTTTAGCTTTGAGCATGCCTAGTTTTGGCATGTGCTGCCATTTGATTTATGATTTGTTCATCCAGACCTTCAGGCTTCACAGATATTGAATTTATTTTCTAAGTTTTCACAAACGAGTCAAGAATATCTTTAATGCTGCAGAAGGCAAAAAGCAAATGATTTTGGGTCAAGATAATGCCTGCACTGCCTCTACAACAAGCACTCCAAAATTGTTCATGGCTTGAAACCATGTTAAAGCATTCACTGAGAACAGGGAACTGGGCTGCCTATTTAATTTCAGACTCTGTATACTCACTGAATAATAAACATATTTCTCCCTAGAAAAAAAAAACAACCCACAAAATACTGCATATGTATATGCAAAAAAATATTTTGGTGTAACACAGATATCATGGATAGACAGTGATTTTACCAGCGATAGCCTCCTGTGGAAGGAAATGAATGACTGTACTTTAAGTGAGATCAAAACTTTCCAGCTGATGCAAAGTGCAGTCTTAATAAAACGAGAATTTTAAAGCCAAAGAAATCTGAAAGTTTACTTAGGTGGAGGAGGAAGCATTACTCCATTGATTTAAACACAGCATTTTTCATTATGGAGTGTAGAAGGCTGCATAGAGTTTTCAAGTCAGTTAAGTTACTGCTTGGAGAGAAAAAAAAATAAAAATAATGAGAAGGAAATAAGCAGAATAAATTAATGCTTAGAAAGTCACAGTCAGTAGTTCTACAAATACAGCTTGGAAAATGTGGTCACAGGTTTTAATGGATGAGAGAAAATTTCCCTGCCAAATGCAGCCACCTAAGTCATCAATTTATTGTTAATTAGCTCCAGTTCCTCTCCAGGACTCCACGCCCAGGTTTTAAATGGACAGTCTTTACCCCAGATGACTATGAGAGCAGACATGTCCCAGATGGGAGTGCCAACTGCATGGCAGTAGGGCTGGCTGCCATGCAAGCCAGCTGTCTTTGGGGGGAGAATGTTTTGCAAATAGAACCCAAAGTACACTAACGAAGCATTTTTCTCTTAGAGACAATGTACTAAATGGTCCTACAGAGGCTCATATTTCTGCATCTGAGAAAACATGGATCAGGTTCACATTTCTCCCCAAGTCCCAGAGCTAAACTGATGATACTATTGAATTCACTTCCATAGTGCTTAGACCCCCAGGCAGTGGGATCATATTAGAGATACATTCCCCATGGATGTAAGCATTAGAATGCCCTTATCAGTCACATTTATTTTATGTGGTTTTCTGCTATTAAATTTGTATTCTGTGGTGAATTACATATATTATTCCACTGTCTTTTAGGCTGCATAGGTCAAACTGTTCGTTAAAAAAAAAAAAAAATAATTATTTACCTACAAAATCTGAACATATGTAGCACATTCAATTCATCACTAAATACATTGTGATTTGATTATTTCTGTGGTAGAAGGTCTTGGGCACATAAAAGTCTCTGAGACAGTAGTGTACCCATCACTCTAAAGGATCAATACGTCTCTCTTCTGATCTGAGTCCAGCTATCAGTCAGGAGAAGGAGGTACAGGATCCATGCATCTGGGGTCTGTTGTTGCAAGGGGGTTGACAAGACTCCCAGTTTATGCCAGTATCTGAAAATTGATCAGCCAGATACATCTCCAGCTACAGTATAACCATCTCATTTTTGTCAGAGGACTAAAAAAAAGGAGCTTGACTTTCCTTCTCTTTCCACTCATGCAAACTTTTCTGACTTGCTTTGCTTTGTATTTTTGCAAGGATTTTTTCTCAGGAAGCCTCATATGAGTGGTTAGTGGATTTTGTGGGGCAGCAAAGTTCAGTATTCAAGTAGAATTGCTTTATTTGTAATCATAATCAGATTTTCTTTGATACTTCTTTGCGATTTCCTTATCTCCCTTGCTGGAGATTTGAAACTGTATTTACATCTATCCTTGACAGTCCTGTCTGCTGCTTACAAGACTTGTGGAAGGTGGGGAGTGAAGCTGCTTTCTGAGACACTGTAACTCTGCTCTTCAGCATGTGCCTTCACTGCTTTTGCTCTAATGTTCAACCAAACAGTGTAAGTTACAAGAGCTTTGTTTTCCGTGTGAAGGGAATTATTAATACACTAGCCCTAGAGAAGAGGAGCAGGGTGGGTGGTGAAGTGAGGTTACTGTGAAGTGTGCAGAAAAATGATCACTCGATTCAAGCAGTTATGTAAATTGTAAAGGACCACCCCTAACTTGAAAACAGCAGTGTGGTTTTTTCTGCTGTTCAATGCTAGTCATGGGTGATGGAAGAACAAGACAGTCTTACAGCCTTGTTGCAGTCTTCTAATGGATCTGGACTTTGGTTAATCTAAATTAATTAAGTTATTATTTGCTCATTATATGTTATTATTGAAGATCTTAGAAGGTCAGTTAGGAGCAGACATATTTGAAGGTACTAGCATGAAGAAGGTTTATTGAGTTTGGTGAGCACTCTTACTCTATCAATGCTAATATCAGTCAGTGTTTTGTAAACACAGTTGAAAGATCTCCTAATATTCTTTGTCCCCCCTCTGTTAGATAGCGTTAATATGGTTTTAGCATTCACCTCACAGCAATAATCTTTCTTTTTTTTTTTTTTTTTTTTTTTTTAACTAGTAATTGTAAGCAAGACATTGTGAACTAACTTACATGCAGGCATACAACAGAAGGCAAATTGATACTTCCCCTTGCTTGTAGTAGGACTAGACCCAGAAACTGAACTTTAATATATCAAGGATGCAAATTTGACAAGTAGGTAGTACTGGCAACTCCAATAGTTTAAAGCACATAAGCCAGATCTTCAAAATTCCTAATAACTGACATATAGAAATAACATTTTAGAAATTTTTGTTGCCATCTCTTGGATTTTGAACTAAATGTGTTTAGCCTACTTTTCCCCCAGTAATTGTGAGAGTTTTGGATTCTTTTGATTTTTGGTTAAGGTGGATGCTTATATACACCCAGGAGTTTGTAGCTTAAAAAAAGAAAAAAAAAAAATGAAAAAAACCCCCACCCAATCAAAAAACTACCCTAATAAATGTGCTTAGTTTCATGAAACACCATGAGAATTAACAATTTTTAAACATTATAAAAAGGGAGGGCTATGTCTCAGTTTATCCTCTGCCACTCAGAAAGTGTCTGGGTTTGTTAAAGATGCAACAAAAATATCTTGCTGCAGAAGGAACTTTGACATCCAAAATAATCATTTTTCTTTGTATTGAGTGGAATTCAGGATACACTGTAAGGACCTGAACACTCTAGTAAAGACAGTTGTGTCTTAGAAAGCAAGGTTAGGTTTGCTTGCCCAGAGCTAGATATGCTTACCTGGAGAAATATGTAATTAGAATGTGAACAGATTTTCATGCCATTTAGGAGTACTTTTATTGAGGGGTAAAAGGAGAGAAGACTGAGGGTAGTGAGTCCCAGTGTTACCATCCTCCATCTCTTGTTCATTCCTTATGGTGCTCAGCAACTCTTAAGTTATTATCTTAAACATCTTCCGGCTGTCCATTCTGATATCCTGACCCACCTCTGCAGTGAACCCTCTTCACCTACACTGCCTCCACATCTGCCTCTGACCTTCGTTAACTTGCAAACCTACAACAGGGAAAGCGGGAAGTGAAAGAACTGGGCAAGACAAATTAATATTATCTCCATAGGAACTAAGGAAAACTTATGATTGTTATTATTGAACAGTAATACTGATCATCCCGAAAATTGTAGCTAGGCTGGGATCCCAATGTGCCACAACCTTATATGCCCAGCTGCACAAATTCATATCAATCATTGCCCCAGAGAGCTTATAGTCTAAATCAAAGTGGTGTGGTGACATACCAGGCTGTCTCAAAAGAAATGGAAGCTGTTAAGAGATGAGCAAGGCAGCCAGAGGCAAAACACTGATATAGGAGACTGACAGGAGGGCTTATTCCTTTAGTAGGTTCAAGTGCATATAGAGTATTTATGGGGAGGAAAGGGTTGCCTTGTGCACAGCACAGAGCCAAAGGCTATATATTAAAATTTATACGTATTATTCTGAATTCTGCAGTTGAAATGGAGACCTTGATCAAGATTCTTTCCTACCTGTTCCTCTTTCCAACCCTTGTTGCTCCTACCTTTTTAGCTTTTCAAATTAAAAAAAAAAAAAAAAAAGTTTTTTAGAATAAGCTGTCTTTAATATAGTATGCTAATAACTTTGGGGCCTTTAACTGCACTGGATAAAAATGATTTAAAAAAAAAATCTCTGCAATTGAAATGGTGTATAAATCATATAACATCTGTTACATTTCAGAAACAATTTCCAATAATATGTGCTGGTTTTCTGATTTTAATAATTTCATGTTTAATAATGGTAATAACCTTAACTACATTCTGAAGATAAATAATATAGAACAGAGAGGACTACAGGAAGAAGAAAATGTACCAGGGAGAAAAACAAAGAGAATATGTAATTTTCCTCTTAAATTACTTTCTCATAATTTTTTTTTCGGTTGTTTACATGCACTGTCTTTTGAGAGACAGTATGAGCTTCCATCTTATCCTATTATATACCATGATGCACATTAAGGATTAGCATAACTATTTTTTGTTTCTAAAGTGTTTATTGTATGATATAATTTATGAAAATCTGTCCACCGTGCCCACATGTATGGATCTGATACTCACATCTGAGCTTTATTTTATACTCTGTGAAGCCATTAGAGAAACAGAGAGTAAATGTGACTGTTCCTAGGTGGTTCTCCTGCTATAGAATCTGAAAAGGTTTCCAGATCCTAGCTGTGGTTTTAGATGGTGGTGTAAATAAATAGTTGTCTTATGTTAGAGAACTGAATATGAGGTAAGTGGACGAGCAGATAAAATGCTGTTTTCTAGCACCTTCAGAAAACACAAAGACCTCATCACATACTACACAGGAGATCTGAACTTTCCTCCAAGTTTCTGTAGAAAAAGTATTGAACAAATTTTAACCTACTTCATAAGCCTTAGCCATTTGATTTGCTCCGATTCATTCTTTTATATAAATAGAGAAGGCGCCTTTTGTAATCTTGCAGAGAATGCACTGAATCCTTGAGGTGTGGCATCAATTACTGGTACGGATTTTTAGTAAATCAAAGAACTGAGTATAGAAGTCACAGATATGTCAAATGGTAAAATTGTTTGTCAAATGCAAATGGTTAGATGGCTCACAATCATCCATGTTTGCTATTGATCTCAGAATGTAGACTCAATCTGAGGAAATGTATTGAATTTTTTGGTTCTTTTCTTTCTCTGATTTCCTTTAAACTAAATGTCATCCATATAAACTTTTGTTCCCTCCAGGCCTGTCACAATTTTGTTCCTTTTTTTGTCAGGTGATTTCTAGGGAGGTTTGCAATACTGAACACAAGATGATAAGAGCAATATTTTTATATTGCATTGTAAGTATCTCCAGCTTGGTACTGTCAGGGCACAGCCAGGCTCTGCTATCTGTGCTAGGAGAAAAGCAGTCTCTCGTGCTCCCTTCTGTGCTCTGTTGTGGCAGCACCAAGGAGAAAGAGCACTATTTGGGAATTTCCCTGTGGCAAAGAAAACATGTCTTCTGTAGTCAACTCTTTATCACCCTTTCTCCCTAAGACATCTCTCAGATGTATGGTTGTCTGGTGAGTAGTGTGCATGGCTACGTACTCAGCTTGTGCCAAGTATCTCAATATAATCCTATTTAATTTATTGCAGATCAGAGTCCCAGAAGGAACATGGTGAGAAGTTAATGAAAGATCTTTAATTCCTCTCCTGGCTCCCAATAGCTTTTATTAACAGAAAGCACTTTTGGGCCCCCCCTTTTTTTTTTTTTTTTTTTTTTTTTAATCAGAGTGTTAAATTATACAGGTTTCTTGAGAAGAGGTTTAGGACCAGGTATGAAAGAAAGAAAACTGCACTGCCAGAGGATTACAAGAATAAGATGTTTTCTGCCTTCACCCCAAGCCTATGCTGTTTTAGCTCTCAATCTTAAAATGTAGTAGCCATGTGAAGACTATCCTGTTTCCTCTTTGAAGGAGGAAGAGCAAAAAAGAAGCGGTCCTTTACTGTTCGGGATACCAATTCAAAACAGTACCTCCAAAAAGCCATGTCAGCAGTCAGGAGTATTTGTAATCGATCTCCAAGCTAGCACATGGACCATGTCCCCTGATAAATTTCAGGCTTTGCCCAAAAGTGGATTAAACCTGGATACAAGAGACCCCTTTCCTCCCTTTCCAGATGATCCTGCTCTTGTGGTAGCTTCTTGCTCAAGCTGAGTAACATTGATCTTGTCATTAAGACATAGAGACAGGTATGTGTGGAACAGAATAAAGTTTTTTCTAATCTTGTTTGTATATTTACTGTATAATATTAATCAATTGTAATTTGACAACTGTATTGGATTGTGTTATACAAATGCCTGTTTAGTTAGAAGAGGAGATCAATAAATAAATGACCTTGTTTTCCCTCTATGAAATGGATAATTTTTTTGGTAATTTAAATTGTGTATGAAATAAATAGTGCGACAAAAAATATATTCAAGACAAGCGTTGAGGTGATAGGTTTTGAGGACCGAGAATTTAAAATCATTGATAAAAAAGCAGTTAGCTTCTGAAGCTGAAGCACATTGTTGCCATACTAAGAGGTTTTTTATTTCAACTAGATCTGTTAAATTTTTCAATTGTGCTTGCTGCTTATTTCATACTTAAATTACAGTCCAGATAAACTCTATTAAAAATTCTGTTAGCTACCTCAATCCTTAAATTTAGAAAATATTTTTTGTGGAGCTATTCAGTGATCATTTGTCTTCATTTTGGGGGGGGCTGTAAATTAGCTGTTTTAATGTAATACTAGGTTTCCAATGGTATTTCTAGCTAACTGGTGTTTTGTTAGTATTTGTTAGCATATACATTTTAATATTTTTTTTAAACACACTTTGTACTGTAAATACTTTCTTAATTTATTGTGTTTAACTTTCCTCCATTGTAACTAAGGGATTGGCTCAGATATATTGTTCCTTATGTTTTGGATAGTAATTTTACACACAGCTGGAAATAAGTGCTTTTGGGAATTCTTAGATAAAAAGACGTTAAATCTATGACCATAACTCTAAGACATTGAAACATTAAGTCTAATATTCAGTGTTTAAAAAAATGAAATGAGGCTTGATTTTATTCCCAACAAAAAACTGTAATCAAAGTAAGTTTTCAGGGCCAAAATTTAAAATGAAATGGCACTGTGATCAGATTTGGACTGTCCACTTAAGAGACTCAGTTTTGGAATTGCTACTGCATCAGCAGGGTTGTCCTAAACAACAGGGAGATCCTGGGAGCAGCAGATGAACAGCACAAGCAAAAAAGCTGAGTATCATGTGTGCAGGAAGACTGGACATGTTTAGGTGAAGTAAAGCATGGTGATGAAAATTGTGACATGGCTCTATCACAAGTATCAGACCTGCAAGCAGGGAACCAGAAGTAGCAGAGAGTGCTCCTTAGCTTCATAAATTGACAGAGGTTTTGGAAAAGGATGAATATGTTATCATTCTGGAGCTTGAAATCATCTCTAATCACACAGATGACTGCCTCTTTGCAGCAGCTGAGCCAAGAAACTGCATTCAGTTTGGTGTAGCACTTAGGCTCACACTTCACACCATTGACAGCTGCAGGATTATGCGCACGAGCTGACATCAGCTTCACCTCAGGACTATCTTGTAAGAGTGTATTGGTGCATCCTAAACAAATAGAAAGGTTTAGGATGGCAAAACAGAGCATGGAGTATGTTGTGTATTCATCATATCTTTCATATAGGGCACAGAAAAGTTCCCTGAGGTTCCTTATTTTGAAGATCTGAAGTTAGCTGTTTTTCTTCATACCACTCATCTCATCTCTGATAAACTTTTCTTGCAGGACCCCAGATGATCCCCAGCCCACGTCTGTCCTCTGGGTAGGCTATGGGCACAGTATCTGGAAGAAGGAGTGGGAGGGTCTATGACTAATCCTGCTTTGCCACGTTGGAAATATTGTCTCTCAGTGGCATGTATAAAAACTGAAAATAAGTCCAATTAAAGTGGACTATATCAATAAAAAGAGAACACACAGCAAGAGATGAGTGATTATGTAGGGCAAAACAGTGTGGTAACCGACTGATTACAATATGCCTTACTAAATTTAGATCATATATCGTACACATGGGTAGCTGGTGTATGTATTGTGGTCAGCTACCTTGGACTTGTTTGCTGTTTTATTGGTTAGGTGTTCAGGTCTGAGCTGTTGTAAATTATTTTACTTCTCAGGGCATACTGTCAAAGAGGCTGCCTGGGGAGCTCATAGCTACAGTCCTGTTTAAAGACTGAGTTTTAAATTGTTTCTTTTCTCAGTATTCATTTATTCAGTTCTTCTTCTCTATGAGCAGAGTGATATACATTTAAATTGTTATTGCTGCAGCATTGCAAAAACTGTGTCTATCGGCTGAAGTGAATCACTAAAGCTACCTTATGATTTAAACTACAGCTATTTTTCACGCAATTAAAAAATGTACATGTCATAAATATATGACTGACCAGATTTACACTCTCATTCATACTAGGGAAAAAAAACCCTATCATCATTCATGTATGCATTCAACATCTTGCATGACAGGCTTTTCAAATGTTATGAATGTAAAGCAATAATCATTCCAGGGCAAGATTAGGTTTTTTCTAGCATGCTCATAACAGCAACAACAACAAAAACACAACAATGATAGATAACCGAATGGTGGAGAGATTTTTAAACAGTTGTGAGAATGTATTCCAATAAGATTTTTTAATTTATTTTATTTTATTTCATTTTTAAAAATTTATTATTTTCAACTACTGCTGCTAAACATTGAATATCATCATTATCTCCCTATTCTGTATATGAACACCTAGGTGCATTCAATGTATACGTGCTTATAAGAGAATCTATTACAAGTTGCAGTGTTGGCACAACTTGTTATAAAGATATTCCTTCCACTATTAGATACTCCTTCTCGTCATTTTGCCCATCTCTCACCCTTTATGCAACTTTAAGCTGGGATTTTTGTACTTTTTGAGAAAAACTTCAGACAAAACTGTTCAGCTGTTTCTGAGAATAACATTAGAAGAACAACTTGTTATTCAGGCAATTTAAAGTAAAATCAAGTGAAATTAGATAACCGTTGTGTTCCAGTACATAGTTCTGAAGGCTTTTCATCAAGAGTTTCATATTTTGCAAAGAAACAGTCATTTTTTTCCTGTTCCTTTCAGTGTTCACAGGAAATTATAAGCAAATTATAAACATTGGAAAGATTTTTATATGAAAGATGTTTATTTTCATATATCATATGCTTATAATGTATAGTGTAAACTCTAAATAGACAGTTGTATCTGCAGCTGATGGGTAAGGAAAAGGCAATTCTGTCAACCATAGACTGAAATGGGTCAAGCACACATGCCAGCAATCTAGCAATAATTTTGTAATGCAGGAATGAGATACAAAACTGCCACGAAGGTGGGTAGAGAGGGAGGATAACTGGAGCTGCAGAGAATTAGAAGCAGTCAATTTTTAAAAGAACTGGACAACAGACAGAAACAAGGAGTCTGGAAGGACAGAAACTGATGCTGAATCTTGCATCCACTGGCACAAGTGTAACCATCTGCGCCACTGGCTAAGGCAGAGATACTGTGGGAAAAATATCAGCTATGTATGTAATTGCAGAGCGTACAAGAATGCATGCACCAAGGCCAGACAGCCAAATTTAATTCTGCCCTTCCCTATCTTACACATTTCTAACTAGCAGAAGACATAATTTAACTAACATAACTTTAATTCATAATTATAGAATAAATTTCATATGTATATATAGCAACATCTTATTGGCCACTACAGAATAGTAAAGGAGCTTAGCCCTACATGCAATATTGATTATTTTAAAAGAGAATTATCATGCAAATGTTTAAACTTGTGTGTCTTCTGCAACAAAACCCCCCAAAAAACGAATTTTATTAGTTTCAAAAATAAAGCTGTGTGAGATACCAAGTTATATTTAACAGTAATACAGAGGCAGAAACTTTTGGGCTATGCAGTGGAAAGAATTTTTTTTGTGAAATTAAACATCTACACTAAATAAAGTGGAGTATAAAAAATGGCCAGTAGCATTATACACGGAGGATCTGTTTTTTCAAAGGGACAAAGCTTGTATCTGCATCTGCTTTAGTCAAAGATACTAACAGCACAGCAAGTAGCTGTACTCTTTAATGCCACCTAATGTTCTTGTGCACAACTCTGAAATTCATGAACTATCCACTTGGCAGAAGGAAGCTAAAAGCTGGTTTGCAGAAGTCCTGAATTTTTCTAAATTACAAGTGCAGCAAATCTACATAAATTTGGCAGAGAACACCATGCAGTGGTTCTATATCAATCTGTAATGTATCCATCCCACTGTGGCCAGGACAAACACTCCAGCTGGAAAGATCCTTTGTTAACAAGAGTTTTCTCAGCAACTTTAAGTGAATCCTCACTGTCTGGCCATGGAATAGACAATTAGTACAGTCTGTATTGGTAAGGGCCATTTTTCTGACAGCTCTGCATCACTCTTTGCTTTGATTTAGGCCATTATGTGCAACAGTTTAACTAGATAAATGAGGAATGCAGTATGTTTCTGTGCAATAGATAAAAATAATCAAAATATAGAAAAATTCTGAGAAACAGAGTTTGGAGAGGGAAGTGGCCTAAATCAGAGGAAAGTCTAAGAGATACAAAAGGCTAGACATCTGGCTCAGATAGCTCATATATAATCTCTTGACTTCTTCGGTGTCTTCAGAGAAAAGCACACAGTGTCCAGTTTCACAGCATTAGAGAGGATCAATAAGCAAAAAGAATGACTTTTCACTTTACATCATATGTAAATATCACAATGAAATTTCAAGTGGAACTTTCTGGAACAGCTATAGTTTGATATTTATTATATTATCATATCTCTTTCTAACATATGTCTTCAGAGACATTTAGCAACTGGTGCTAATACCCAATGTTCTACTTCCTATCATTTTGTACAGCTGGTCCTGACATTTTATAGTTCATGTATCCTTCAATTAGTCCTTTTTTCTAAATCTAATGTCCCAAAAGAAATACAGACTTTAGTTCAATTAAGATAAATAATGGATGTAGAGTAATATGCCAAGCATAGCATTTATCTCTGGCACAAAATATATGCAACTGCCAGATTCCCAACTCAAATCAATGAAACAAGTGAGATAAAATTAAGACTGCTTTTTCACATCCCAAAAGCCTTAGCTAGCCTAAAGATCTACGGGGTCTTGTTTCACTTGTATAGATCAGAAAGAATTTGGTTGAGTTTCTTAATAATTATTACAGTAATGCCTACAAGACCTATGGAGGACTGGAGCCCTCTTATTCTAGTTTGTACTCAAATACAATCTACAAATATTACAGTCATAGTGGTCAAGGTGAAGAGTTAAGAGCAATGAGAGGTTTGTAAAATTGAAGCTCAGTGGTAAAACCAAGAAAATGCACTAGAAGGTAGGATAGGGAGGTTATTTACATTAATAACTGAAGTATCCAAACAAAACATAATTTGAAATGATCAAATTCTCTGAGAGGTCAGTGACAGATGTTCCTCCAAAAGGCACATTAGAATGTTTCAAGGAGACCTTGCGAAGACCTCATACTACATATATAGCATTGTGCTTCCGCAGAATTTGTTTTCCCAGAACATTTTTAGACAAAGTCAAGTTTGTCTACTCTGGTAAGTCTGGTAGTGTGGCAACTGAGCTTTTTCTTGAAGGTAACATTTGTCTTCTTATTTAAATGTGAATATCAGGTCTCAAATCACATCTGCACAGGAAGCATTATTTAGTTTCTGAGTAGTGAATGTTATTAATACAGCCTTCACAAACCCTGAAATATACTGCTGCTCTTTTTCACTCCTGAAAAGATAGACAGTATGCAATTGGAGAGGTAGACTAAAAGTATGCACTGTCTAGTCCAGTTATAATTTTAGTGGTGTTTTAAGATAATTGCACTTACTTCAAATATTCTATTGCCCTATTTCCTTCTTCACTTTTCTTACTATTTTCAGCATTTTTCTTCTTTCCTATCCAGATTATATCACAAATCTACAATCCACTTTCTACATCTTCAATTTAATCACAGGTCAGACAGAAGATTTTTCACTTTTCTGCCATATCATGATTTGAGCTGTACACTCTAATCAGCCTGTAAACCTTTTGTCGGTTGATGGCTCCCGTGTCTGGTGATTTTATGAGATCTCTTCCTGCAGTCATCCTAATGTAGAGAGAAAGGAGTGCTCTCTGGTCTCCTAAAGTCTGGTTGGAGAACGTCTGTCAGACAGCTTGTGTTTCATAACTTTTGTAATTGCTCTGTGTCAGTCTGATTTTCAGATGTTAAATCTTTCTAAATTGTTTAGTTTAGGTTACACCAGTGTTGCCATCAGGAATTGCACCTAAGCCCAGCCCAAGCTCATTGAGCTGAAGAGGCTGCAAGCCTGAGCACAATGCCCAAATAATTAAGGTGTGCAGAAAAGTCTGTGAGATTTTTCATGGAAAAGGAAAAAGGTCCTAAGAAACTATTGTGGATTATAACCTCTCTCTGTTGTGAACAATGTCTTGGAGATGAGAGAAGTCATTATGGAATTTGTACTCTTTTCTTTCTGGAGATCTATGATGATACAGTACTTCCATCTACAATAGCCAATAACATATAGAGAAAGAAGGGTAATTTTAAAGCCAGATACAGCTGGTATTACTGCATGTAAAAGCTGACTGGAGAACTCCCAGCTTTGCCTTTAGTTTTTCAAAGGCTAAGGAAGATGTATTTCTTTGGTTTCCTTTCTTTCTTTATGTCTGATATTTGATCAGATTAAGATGTCTTTCTGTCTTCTACACAAGAAAATGTGAATATAATGTATTTTAAACTGAAATTCTGCTTTTACTATGACTTTATATACCAAATTTCCTCAAATAATCAAATTCATAAGTATAGGTTATGGATTTTTTTGGTTTTGCACTTTTTATACCGGTTTTAAATGAGTCAAACTTGATAATAAATTATTGTTAAAATGTCAAGAAAATATATTTATCATACATACTGACAATCATAGTTTTAATGGCATACCAGACAGCTCTGTAATTTTCAGCTGTCTTTGGGATCTTGTAAAGCTACACTTTCTGAGGTGTGACAAGGAAGTTTCAATCAACTCCTTCACCAAGATATCTCTTTGGGGAAAACAGCTTTATTTGCCCCTAGTGTAATACAGATGGTTAGAAATCACTTCTGATTGACCTTGATCTTAATCAGGCCAAATAAAAACTTGCTTCATTTACACTAACTGATGTAATTCAGAATAAAAAGGTGCTGAAACCAATGCGCTGATTGCCAAAGCTAGAAAAGCAGAAACATGGTAAACTATATGTTTTAATATGGTTTCCCCAGCTGGATCACCAAATTTGGGTAAAACATTCTGTGAGAAGCCAGTGTTTCACAGTGTACCTTGTGATATGCTCCAGGTTCAGGCGAACAGATTGATTTACTACAGCTTTGATTTCACCTAGGAATGTGGATTGTGTTTAAGAAAATAATTTCAGAATGACCTTCAAGAGCCCAGTGTCACTGAGGTGAGTGAAATAATGTCAGTGCTAAAAGTATGAATGACAACAGAAAGCTTCAAACATCACTTTTTGTGGAATCTGAGATAAAAGATTTTTAGATAGACAGTTACCAAAACATCCTACTTAATTGTAGTTCCTTATGCAACACTGACTGTACTTCTAAGGTTCCTTTAAAAATAAAATTGGTGAAAATTTGGCACCCATTAACAATATCTTAAACATTTACCACATGCAACCAGCCAACTGCTGATCAGTTCCAGTAGTTTTACATATCAAAAATCTAACCTCAACTCCTATTTTTGGTCAAAACTTGAATTACAACCTAAGCATAAATTAAGCATAATCTCCCAATTTGAAGAAAAAAATCAAAACTAAGTTGCATTTCCCTCATAAAAGCATCTCAGTGCAGCTCTGACATGCAATATAAAACTGTTTGCATATTATTAAGAAATACTTGTCATAAAGCATATAACAATACTTTGTTTTAACTGCCTGTTTTGGGGCAAATTGCTGCAAGGCTGTCTAGGCTAGACAGATCATTAAAGATTGATGAAGTAATTATTAAAACTTTTTTTTTTTTTCCACAGATGAAGCACCTCAAAAGTACATAACTGTCTAGATCTTATGTAATCCGATATCACTAATGATAATACTGTAAACTCAATCTGCAAAACTGAGTAGGCAATCCTTGTGTACTGATTAACTAGCAACTCCTCAAAAACTCTTTCTCAGTTCTTTGGCAGTAAAATAAAAAAACAAGACATAATTAAATCTGAGATGTGTAGATGATGAAACATTTAATTCAGCAAGGAGCGAGAGAAGCTTCAGCCTGCATCTCCTGGGTAATTATCTGTGCTGCAGCAAAGTATCGGCAAAAGCTTCCTCCACCAGGAGGGATGTATTTCATGCTGATGAACCACCAAGAGTGTGTTCAGATGGGACAAGTCTGTAGGAAAAGCATGTAGAAAGATGAAAATACTGGAGGAAGATCTGTTTATCTACCATTGCATGTACAGTGTGAACAAAGAAGCCCTAAAGGATTTTGTGTTTTGAGAAAATGTGCAGGACAATAACTCTTTTTAGACCAAATTCATATAGTCTGTATCATCATAGCTCTCTCAAGTCTACAGGAATTTATTAGGTTATATAAATAAAGAATTAGCTTATTTAAAGGGACAGTGGTCTCTCTACATCTTTTGGTTGCTTCTTCTAAGATAACACCATCACCTAGTTTTACCCAGACTGAAAGTCATCTCTCTGGCCTTCTGTAACACTGTATAGCATTAAAAAAAAAAATAAAATCCAGAGACCGCTGGTTCAAGATATTAGCTTGCTTACTATGGGAAACTAATACATCCTGGACATTACAAGAACACAGTTTGAAAGCACGTGAGAAGTATGTTACTCTGGAGATTGGGTTTATAAAGAGAGACTGAGAAAATAAATAAAAAAAAAACTTCAGAAGGAAAACTGACAGAAAAGCAGGCAAAGCAGTAGACACTGTGGGAAGAGCATTACACAATGCTGGTGGGAAGCCAACAAACAGCACTAAGGAGGTTTAGCAAGCACATTGGTGTATGAGGCATCTAAGGGGGATGTTCAGAAGTGGGTTTTCATTTCATCTGTTCTTTTAGAAGTGGAATACAACCTCTGAGAGTCTCATCTGAGGTTCCTGAGTTGTGAGGGTGTGAGAACTGAGTCTGCATTTATGGCATGTAAGCTCTGCCAATACTCCAGCATACATTTTCAGTTGAAAAATATTCAATATATTTTAAAAATACCCTGTTTTCTGGAGATCTACTTTGAAACAGAAGTAAACAGAAAACCTAAATTAAAATCATAACTCTCCATTGTTTTGGGAATGAAAGGTTATTTTCTGCCAAGTGTTTCTGAAAAGCAAACCTTGACGTTTGTTTTTCATTCCCAAAACAAAGTCAGTTACTACATTGCACTATGTAGAGCTGCAAGTCATTTCTACAACCCCAATTATTTATAAGTATTTTTATTTTCTCTCTCACATGCAAAGTCCTTGACTGGAAGACAATGTTCTATTACATAAATATTTTGGTGGATAGTATGAAGAGTGGTAAATATATGGAAGCCATTGTTACAAGGATAACATATAATAAATCCATTTTAAATTAATAGAGATGAACAGCATGTATTCTCTTGTGCTGCGGAAAATTTGTGCAGCCAGCTCTGAAAACTGCTTGTGACTCAAAAATATTTGCTGTTTTTTGTTCAAGAATTTATGACTACCTGCATGCCATCCATTTTCAAGGCCTTTGACCTTAGGAGACCAAATACAGCCACTCAAAATATCTGGAACAATTATTATTTGAGAAGAAGAATGAGAGGGAAAAAGGAGGCAAGAGAAGTGAGGTGTTGTCATTGAGACTCATCAGCAACCTCACTGTTTCCTGACATTGTCTTGTCTACTAATAAAGAGTTTCTGCACATTCCCCACAGCCTGTTGCACATTGGAGAGTGGCAGCCATCTGTAAGTAGCCATCGAAACATATCTGGCATCCAGCAGAGAGTCTAGTTCCATTCTTCAGGTACAAATAAATATATATACTGGAGCTAATATGTGTAGAATGTAATGGAGCTCCGAATTTGTCCTCTGAAAGAACACATGAATATATTTATGACACTTCAAGCAGGTAAATACTATCCATCCTTCATTTCTGTGAGGTTATTTTACTGCTTATGTTTAGTCCAGCCAATGTCCATCTGCGGACTTTTATGATAATTTCCACATATTTAGTCTGAAATTGACAGTTCAGCCTGCTATATAACAAGCCAAACTCTTGTAGATCATCTCTGCCCTTATTCTTTCCCAAAGCCATCACTTATATTCAGAAATTTAGAGACTGCTTACGCAGAGCTCTCCTTTGTGGTGTCCTGGAGTCTTTAAGAGCTGTTTTTCAGAACAAGCTGCAAGTCATATTGCAAATGCTGATATTGAAGATCCAGCACTTCCTGCCTCCTATTACCCCTGTGCTTATCCCTGAGACTTTTACTTCCATTAACAACATGATGCCTTTGAGAATCGAGTGCACTCTCATCAAGTTCATTCCCAACTGAAGCCATTGCAAGCTGCATTTAAGTACTGCTGACAAGACATTCTGTCACCCCTGAGTTTTAGGCTGCCCTCCATAACGGTGATATATTCTTTTAAGATCACCATAATGGTGTAGCCTGGAGTCCTCAGCTCTTCTGGTAATGGGGCTAGCTTTAAAAGCTGTTAGCAGCTTGTATGCTCTGGCCTCTGCATCTGTGCTAATAAAAGGGTGTATGTGTCTCTGAGTTTAGTATTGCTTCAACTGTACATCTGTCAGTTATGGAATTAAACCAGCACTAATAAAAGCAAGACACATGGATAAATAAAAAGGTATTTACCATAGACATATACATAGTATGCACAGAAAAAGAGAATGATAACTTCCATCTTGATCTAAATACTATTCAAAACAGTGGACTGAATGCTGCTTGATGAGCATTGTGTAGATGTGTATTAGCAATGTAACACTGGAAAAACGGTTCACGCTTGCCCACTGGGAAGGGACCGGTGAGCTGCACAGGCCATTGTCTGGTCTCACTTCTTGAGCTACAGACACACATGTGAGGACATCCCTTCACACTCCACTAAATGGCTAGCACACCCCTGACTTGTCATTACAGTTAGGTGGGAAATGTGTACAAGGGGCTATACAAAACCAAATAAGCAGTCATTCTGACTCAATTCCTGTTACTTTTCCTTGCAGTCTCAAATAATCTATTCTTCAGTGGTCCTTCTGAAAGCAAGTAGATAGTTTTACAAATAAAATGTGATATGAGGAAAACTTCAAGTTCTAAGCATTTGAGTAATTTGGGAAAATACATTAGTAGTTTTTTTTCTCCTCATTTTTAAGCCTATAACTTTCTATTTCTGTTTAAGTCTTACTAAAACCAAGAATGCTATGCTTATTTTCTCTTTTCAACCTCCACTACAAAGAGTTAAATGTAATTTTGGTTGCAAATATAGGTTTTAGGAAGGGATGTATATTAATAGCTAACAGTATGAAACTTGCCGTGAGAATGACTCCAAAAAAGGCAAACAAAAGGGTAAAGAGTACACTGCAAAGCTACTTCTGACCGCTTATAACATCACCTTTGATGATGAACCCTTTGTTAATGCACCAGTCCTTCATGACTGTGGTAATGTTCTCTAAAACAACTGCAACCACCAAATGAAAAACTGTTTTGTTGGAAGTTGTTCTCTGAGAGTCAGAATACAAATACTTTGTAACCAATAAATTATATCAATTTTTCAGTATTTTTTATGTACCAAAGGTAGCCAAATACTACTTTTGCAAATACGGCAGGAATTGTTTCAGAGTACAGAGGAAATTTCTCATAATATCCCTGAGAACCTGGCCTCTATCAAAATTATGGTGAAACTAGTTTATAATAGTTTATCTTCCCATCAATTAAAAAGAAATTCATTTTTAGTGTTGGGAGTTCGTAAGAACAAGTCCCAGAGAAGACTCAAACACTTCAAAGGTAAGACATGCTTCACACTTCTTATAGCATCTTTTGCCTCTGAATTAACATAACACCTTATTTTTATTAGTTTTAAAAATACTTTCAAAATCTGCTAGGTGAATGATGCTGCTCCAGGTGCTAAACTGCAAATAGATTTATTTGTTTTCAAACATCCTGACTCTCTTTTTTGAGAGCTACTTCATCTCCAGCTGCAGGTGCTTCAAAGACAACCATTTGAGAAATGGGTTGTAGCTGAAAGCAGGAACACTTCTTTTAGTTAACATGCTGAAAAAAAATATGATTTGAGGTTACAAGAACTTCCAGTATCTTTCTAATGAAAGATAATTAATTATTGCTTTAAAACAAACAGACAACCTACCTAGCTCTGATGTTTTACTGTTTTACTCATTTTATGCTCCTTTACAGTAAAGTAATTTAGTATGTAACTACACTTAGTCAAGTATCTCATTGACCAATGGCTTTGCCTTTTATCTTCTGCAAACACTCACCTGAATCTCTGTTCACCCTCACAGAGTTCATTACTGTCTGTTATAAATGTTCAGGCTCATGTCAGACTTCTTGCTGAAAAGTGAAATTATTCTTGTTTTCAGTATATTATTTCCCTATTTCTTACAGCATTGTTTTAGTATAGGAATGAAAGAAAGGGCTGGGTCTTGCCTTTTTTTTATTTTTATCCTAGGCCTTAATTTCTTTGTTCTCCAGTGAGATGGTCTACATTTCTACTCATAGAAGGGGTGTAGGAATGGTGATACGTGTTTACTTTTAAAACAAGTTTCAGTTGTTAAGGATAGTAAGTCAATCCTGTTCAGCGTGTTGAAAACAGAATTTCAAAGTGATTATGTTAATACAACAGAAAAGAGAGTAAAGTGCTGCTGAACAAACAGGAAAGCTTTTTTTTTTTTTTTTTCCTCTTCTCTTTAAAGGCTGTGACAGGTGGGACAGTCGTGAAATATGTTATACAATTAATATTCTTTTTATTTTCAGATAAGTTTTAGATGTAAATGCAGGCTATTCTGAAAATATTGCACAATATAAAAGAATGCATATTTTCCAAGGAATAGCTTTAAAATTTCATTTTTTATAATTAAGATATTTAAATTCATTACTATTGTTGGTTCCTACCATGGTATTATCATCCATTAAAAATGCTTTCTGCTTTGAAGTGTGGTGTTGTGACATGACTTGCTCTCATCTGTGAGCAGATAAAGTAGGTGTATAAGCCATTTCAATAATTTTTAAATATGTTGGAAGTGTTTAATTGCAGTGCCATTAAATTATCATTCGAATGCATTTGGAAAGCCTGAGTGCTACTAGTGAGCAATACTGCAAGTGAAAAACAACTGTGAGTGACAAATGAATAAAGTGATGTTTGTAACTTGAACAATTATTATAATGGGTTTAAATTTTATTATTTAGGGTTTTTATGTTTCTTTGTAGTCTGGGCGATTCTTGACTACTTATTAAAATCAGAGCTTATATTCCCCCTCTGTTTGTGAAAGGACAAGGAAAAAAAAGAAGGTTCAAGACAATGTTTTGTTTGTAGCTGCAATCTCTTAACTAAATACAAACTAAGACAGTGGAAGGCTTCAAGTTGGAATGACCACTGTGTAAAAACTGTATGCTGTCTCTAATGTGCAGACCTTAAGGCTGCCATGGACTAGGTCTGCAGGCAGAAAAGAAAAACAGCAGCACTGTTAAAACTCTTGTCTTTTAAACACTTGCTCCTTGCAGTTATGCTGAAAAAATGGCCAGGTGCTAGGGCTCATTGCACAATGTATGAAAAAAAATTGAAAAGAGCTGCTGAAATTTCAAGCCCCTAGTGAGAGAACTAGCTACAGTTAATCAATAGGGCAATACTGAGAATAAAGTGTTTTGAATCCCACACTTCTCTAGGGATTCAGTGATGTCTTCAGTTTTATCAGTTTCCTTCAGGATCCATAATCTCCCGTGTTTTACTGGAAGCTTACATTTTTGTCTTTATTCCTGGAGCTCAAAATATATTTTCTAAGTTAGATACATTCTGTCTAGCCTGTTCTGACACTTGAAACTCAGGTAGGCAATCACAAAAATCTGAACTCTGTGGGCTGAATAACTGCATTGGATTATCTTTGCCTAGTTACATCAAAAGAGTGTGGACAAAGGTCTGTGCCAGCCAAGTGGTATTCCTCTTATTGTTAATGAATCTGATAGATCTGTTTAAGTTGAGCTGCTTTGCAGTTTACATTCACCTGGGATACTAGGGAAAAGATTTTCAAAGACTCTGCTATGTTCATCCAAAATAAAGAAAATCCACATGGAAAAGGAGGAGGAATCAGGAAGGTTGCAGGGTTCCTCCTAATGCTCATAGAGGAGGAACCTTGGGTTGCAAAGAGGAACCTTGCAACCCAGTTAATTCCTGAGAGACTTGCAATGAAAAGAAGCCAAAACATCTGGGTGTTGTCTCTCCACTATGTTGGGCAGCACAGATTTCTTGGAAACTAGCCTGACATTGATTCCCCTTGCTTCTATGATATATGCTCTTACAAAGGGCATAGAGCACAGAATGGGTGTTGATGTTGTCTTGATTAGGATTAAACACAAAATTTATAGTCCCTGTTTATAGGTGGACTTTTTTCTTATTTATATTTTACTCTTTGTCCATGGCAGTGGCATTTAGGGGCTGAATTAGACACGGAAAAATATGCAGGCAGACAGAGTTTATGCTAATTTCTGCCATGTATCTTATTTTGGAGAAATCTGGAGGGAAAAGAGAAAGGATGGCTCTAAAGATGATTTAAGAGGAATTAATGTGATTGCATATTTACTAACCCAAGATTTTGTCTCATCTCTGATGTTATACTCAATCTCAGAAATTAAAAATATATTAAAACACAACCCTTCTAAATATTGATAAATTGATGCCAAAGCTCTTTCAGAAACCCAAACGACCACCTTTCATATCATGACATATGATGTTGCACTGTTGTCAAGATCCATTGTGTATTTAACGAGAAATTATTTTTAAATATTGCTTCACTTTTTTTAAAGCTAACATATGATTTTCATCTTGATATTAAAAGATTCTCAGAGTTTTCCAAAAGACTAGCATTGCCAAAAGATACTTCTCCCAATTTTCTCCCCACTATTGACACAGCTGTGTTAATGAAGCTACTGGTGTTGCCATGTAATTGAACACTGGATATACATCTGGGATTTTTCCAGTTTCTCCAGTTCTGCAACTTAAGATGGTGCTCTGACTGAATTTAGAAAACAAGAATTAGTAGAAGAGATGGTCCATTTCCTTTTTTTTTTTTTTTTTTAATTTTCAAGTGGATGTGACATTTTTAGGTACTTAACTTTGTTTTTCCTTCTCTCATTGTACTAAACATAACAAAACAATTGGGCAGTTACTGTCACTGCTTCCAGTAGGGAACAAAATACCTGCACACTATGGCAAGCTACTCTCTTTCCTCCTGTAACGTATAGAGACACCTTGTTCAGAATGATTTAAAGGCAAAACTAATAATGTTTTTCTGAATAATTACCATTAGATAAATAAGGACAGTATTCCAAAAAATACCCAACTCTCATGTCCTGGCATGATAATGAACCACACACTTAACCTGAACAGTGTGTGTTTCACTTTTCAGACTATGCTAGATTGACCTCTAAACAAGTCATTTATTTAATTCCCTTCAGAACAGACTCAACAATGCACTTACAGGCCACTTTATGCATGCAAAGATCTCCTAGCTCAGCTGAGATCTTGAAAAACTTACTGTACCGTGCTAAATCCAAAATAAACTGTCCCTGGCAAAGTGGCTGCAGCTCAAATGCAGACTGACCTCTGGTTTAGATTCTGGTAATGCTGTTTCATTAATCAGTTTGCTTCTGCTGGTAAATTTTCAGTTAAAGAACATCTATCTCTGGGATGAAGGAAAGGAAAAGCCATCAAGACTGCTACTTTGCCTAAAATAAAGACAGATGTGTCAACCACAGACTAAGTATGTTTTGTACAAATAGAAGAACATGACGTTCCCTCAGTCCTGTCTTCAGTAGTACAAGACATCTATGTCACTTTCAGTTGAGGGAAATGCCTCTGATTTTAAGGAATGTTGAAAGTACTCACTTTGACACGTCTGATCCCTCTGAAAAATGAAGTTAGAGAGAGCTTGAAAGTAAAGCATTCTGCCACAAAGTATTCTTTAGTTTATGAAAATGTGTTTTGCTGAATTACTGTTATTATGGAGATAGGGGTGGCCCTAAGAAAAATCTCCTCTTGAATTTTACAGTTTGGCATTTCACTTCTTTAGCAGCTCCTAAGTATCTTAGGATATATAGTACTGTACAGTGTCTTCCTACAAAGGGCCTTTTGTGTGGTGCAGAGTCGAGGTAAGCATGAAAACGTCTCTGCTTGCTTTCAAGCTCTGTGGCTCTAGAAGATGGAGACTAGCTGTGCATAAATCAAGGGCTGTGGATGGAAACACTGCTGGGCTGTTTCCTACAGGTTTTCAAAGTTGGGGGGAGGGCGAGTTCGACTTTAGATAACTCAAGTAATGTGGATCCCACCACTATCTGAAGAATATTCCATAAAACTCATTGGTAGAAATTCTTCCCAGACTATTCAGCCTAATATTTCCCCCATCAGTTTCATCATGTACTTATGTTTATTTCCTTCATGTTTAAAATAAAATTTTCCTATTCCTTCATGTGTGTATCCTTCAACTACTAGTAATCATTTATCTCATGTTAAAAAACCATCTATTAAAATGTCAAATCTTTCACACCAGATACAACTCTGAGTATCTTCCTGATTATGGAGGAGAGTCCACTCTCATCCAATCATAAAAAATCTGCAGAGGTCCAAATGGACCCAAATTTACTGTTACCGTTCCTGTTCCTGATGAGAGACTACATTCCCAAACCAGGATGGGGAATTACAGCTACCGACACTGCACAACCATGGTTTTAAGAATTATAGAATTACGGTATTATAAGTCAATGTTTAATATAACTAGTTCCGTCTTCTTACTGCATGAATGTAGCTCATTGCTGGAGCAGAACTGAAAGAGTGAAATTTCCTCAGGACTCAACTGTATGATATCTTTATATAAGATTTCGAAAATTAAATGTTAATAATTGCCATTACCTACCAAAAGAGAAGAAAATAAAAAAATAATTTGGTAAAATAAGTTTTGATGTAGATTTATATATAAAATCCACTGTATTAAGAATGACCGTTATGAAGTAGGAGATAGGAACCCTGTTCATTACCTTCAAACACAGTATACCTTATGGTCAAATAACTTCATCCTAGATCCAGATGCCCTGATTATCAAAACAGCAGGTATGGTATAGTGACTTGTTTCTGAATACTTTCAGGTTGAAATTTTCCTTTGAGATGAAAGCTGAGTGCAGATGAGAGGGCAGCTCACTCCAGGGACTGCTCCTTCCAAAACAATACAGCACCTGAGGACTACAAAGACCTGGACCAGGTGATGTGCAAGGGTTCTGATAAAGGTGGGTGTGGTGGTTTCACCCTTTTGGCTTGCAGACAAACACAGCCTGCTCTCTCACTCTCCCTCCACCCAGGGAGAAGGGTAAAGAATTGGGAGGAAAAGGGCAAGGAGATTTACAGATTGAGATAAAAATAATTTACTAATTAAAATAAAATGATAATGACAACAACAGTAATAACAGAATATACAGTTGAGTGATGCACAGTGCAATTGCTCGCCAACCAATACCCAGCCTTCGCCAGCCATTAATCCCAGAGCCCAGAGAGTTCTGAAACCCTGGAAAAATGAGCCCGGGCAATCCCCAAGAGAATAATCCCGTCTTCTGGTCAACCCCGGTTAATATACTGGACATGACGTGATATGATATGGAATATCTCATTGGCATATCCAAATGCCAGTTTTGAGTTTTGCTGTTTACTACGTTTCTCCCTTCACAGTCCTTTCACTTGTGAACTTCCCAAACACGATGGCCTTGGGCTCCAGCAGCAACTAATAGCATTAGTACATTATCAACATTCTTCTCACAACAAATCCTACACTGAAACTAAAACACAGCTATTCTAGATACTAAGAATAAAATTAACTCTATCCTAGAGAAACCAGGACAGTGGTCTAACCCTGATGTGTGTGGATGGCCAGTTCATGCTATCTTTCCTGGGGAGAAGAAACTGCTCCTGGAAGAGAATGACTTCAGCAGCCATATACTCAAACACTCAGCCATTTTTTTTTTAGTATTAGCTTAATTTTAAAGGAGGTTTCCATATGATGCTTGTACTAGTGTACATGACATCCTCTACATCTTCCTTCTGAAAGGATTCCTCAGTCTTCACAGAGTGGTCCTGATACATACTGCCTGATTTCCAGTTCTTGCATTCAAAGACAACTACACAGGAGCAACACAGAATTCTGTTGGCTTTCCCTTCATGGGGGTAGCAGCTCTCATGGCAGATATATCTCATTCCTGCATCTATCAGCTGCTGAGCTGTCATTTATGTCTGTAAGCATTTATATCTGATTGGCAGTGGTGTGCCTACGGCTGGAGATCTTTTCACACAGTTTCAGAAGCAATGCCTGATTACACGCAATTATTGCTGGGTTTTTGCTCCTGAACCTTTGTAGCTGAACTGCCTTATTTCTACAGAGCATGTGGGAACATTTTAATTTAAATCTGTTTTCCTTTTGCACTACATCTCTCCCTTTCCTATGTTGTTTTGTTTTGTTTTTTCTTTAATAATACATGAATTATAGCCACAGTCTGTGAATAGGGGTGATACTGTGAGGACAGTATGAAGAGAAAGGACGACATGTGAACTTTACAGATTTGGTACAGAAGAGAGCAGGCAATGTAGAAAAGGAGGCATCAGTCACCATTTTTCAGACTTTCTTTTTTTGTAACTGCTTTTATGAGACTCCTCCAGCTCCTTCCCAGGGTCCTGAGCACATCCCACACTCCTCGGGGTCTGTCTACCAGGGCACAGGGTCCATACAGAAAGAGCACAGTGGCCACATTGCAGCCAGGCCTGATCCTGACTCCAGCTGTGGGCCCACAGTCCAGTCCAGTCTCCACTCAGCCCTGTCCCCACCAAGGTGCCCTACTGTAAAGGTGTTGGAGCTCTGGAATAAACTGCCCAGGGAGGTTGTGGAGTCTTTATCTCCAGAGATATTCAAAACCTGCCTGGATGCAATCCTGTGCAACCTACTGTAGAGAACCTGCTTTGGCAGGGGGGTTGGACTAGATGATCTCCTGAGGTCCCTTCCAACCCCTATGATTCTTTGATTCTGTTCCAGGTGGCCAGGGCTGTGGCTACCCCTGGCTGAGGTGCTGGAATGGCCTCTGGCTGCCAGGGCCAGCCCTGCTGGAGCCACCATGGGGAGCCTTTGCCACCCCTGATTCCCAGCCCCCAGAGAGCTGCTAGTCTGCTTGGTCTCCAGACAGCCTGCACAAGGGGTATATTGCCTACAGTCTTTCCAATATTGCAGGATTCCTTATCCGAGTCCTAATCATTGCCTGAAAGTTCCAGACCAGTTCCAGCTCCTGCATCTACAATGCAGAGAGCCCCCTTGATGCGAGTGCTGCAGCCCAAGTTTGCCATACACACTTTTATGAAGAGTACTCCTCTGTTTTTATCTCCTTGAGGTGCAGAGGAGTAATCTCTGCAGAGAGATGTACCTTGAGGTGCAGAGGAGATGAGGATCCCCTGGCTGCATTTGCTGACAGGACACTTTGATTACCCACAGAAGCATACTCGGAGCCAGGACTGAAGAGAGGCACTCCTGCAGGGGGAGAAATTTGAGAAATCACTACTCCTTTACAGCATATGCATTGCTCTTCTTTCAATGCAGCACCAAGTGATTGAAATTGTGCAGAAATATGCTCAAGGCTTTTGTCTGGAAAAGCCTTGAAATCCTTACTGCCATAGCAGATGGGATTTGTAGTCACATTGACCAGAGCAATCGAAAGGAGCAACATGGATAGCTAAAGTTGAGTTTTAGGTATACCCTGGGTTTGAAACCACAAGTTCAGGACTGTTGACCACAAGTCATACAGAGTTCTGCAGCTGTCTCCACTGTCCAGGTTCTGTCATGTTCTGCTTTGATGTCTTTGTCAAAGCTCCATTTTATAGGCTAAAACAACCTCTGGTAGTCTGAATGCCTTCTACAGAAGAGGAAAGCAATAAAAAAATAGCCATTCTTCTTGTATCTGGTTTCTTATCCCTGGGTTCTACTGTGGAAGAAGTCCTGCCTGAGGCTGGATGCTATATCCCATGTGAGCTGCACACACTATTGGTGTAATCATTTATGTACCATCAGCATATTTTCTCATATCCAAGGCATGACTACAGCCATGGGGAAGGAAAGGGGATTCATCCTGGGTTGTTTTGTTTTCTCTAGTCCTACTCCATTTCACTCATTGACCTATGGCAAGAGCTTAATGGATATCTTAATTCTAAAGAGCATTCTACGTACTACCTCATCGGTGCATGTCATATCAATTGTGAATACGTCATCATCATGCCATACTGTGATGAAACCTTACTGGCTTCATTATTTTGCGAGTGAGTGAGGGAATTAGCTGTAGATGTTGAAAATGTTGCTGTGCACTGCCACCCAGGAGCTGTATTTAGGAAAATGTGATCCTAAGGCCTGAAATAAAATGGGGAAAATAATTTGTCATTTATACCACCTACATGCGGTAAAAAGGTGAGATGTGGTTTAATGTGTATAGATTGCGCTGAATCATCCTATTGCACGTATAATCATGAGTCATGATGTCACAAATAAGATAAATAAAATAACAGCTTGACCTGAATGTTCATATATTCTATATAGCAACTGGAAATTAAGAAAAACCACTATGGCTTTGATAAATTAATAGTTTTTATTCTTCCTCTCAATTGCCACATTTTCCTTTTGCCTCACAGCTAGCTAGCCAAAGTTATGCTATTTATGATCTCAGAGGTCTTTTCCAACCTTAATGATTCTATGATCCTATGATTCTTACTTGAGATCCGGTGCAGCACTGTTATTGCTTCTGTTTCACAGGGTAATCAGCCAGAGTGTTCAAATAGGCAGCACTACCAGTCAGGGGACGGTTTTGAAACACCGTCTCCCAAAAGAAGGAGTAGAAAGAATAGTCCTTTTTAAGAAGGAATATGGTAGTTGCATTAAGTGAACAGGAAAACTTTCTCAAATGCTATAGACTCTAAACATCCGCCACTTCATCCCACTTACCACCCACTGCTTCATCCATGACAAGCAAGCTTATGTTTAGCATAAGGCTTCAGCCTCCTTGCTCTACTGGTTTTAAAAAGAAAAAAGAGCTGAAAAGCAAAGTCAGATACCATTCCTCTGCTCCTAGGAAAGCACTGCTACACTAAGAATACCAAGAAAATGACACTTCTTTGAATCCACAAACACATACACTGGGTTGAACCAAACCTTCACCTAAATCAGCATCCAGCTGTGTCCAAAAATGGAGATGAGGGAAGACTGTGATGCATGCAGTATTTAAAACTGACTGAACATGACTCTGAGAAACCTGATCTAACTCTGAACTTGGTCTTTCTTTGAGTAGGAAGTGCGCCTAGGTAACTTCCAGAAGGCTCTTTTAACCTAAATTATTCCACAGCTCTAATCAAAGAAGTTTTTTCTACTACTAAACTGAATATGACTCAGCCTGTAAGAATTTACAGCTCCTACTATAGCTGTGGGAAGTACCACCTCCTGAACGTCACTGGAAGAGCAAATCCTTATTGTATTACACACTATTATATAGTCCAATACTACAACTTTATTTTAGTTTTGTGTACTAAATAGTGAAACGTGTCAAAATAATTATAAATTTGAACTAAACTGGTGGTGGATGAGAAGTTCAATACAAGCCAGCAGTGTGTGCTTGCAGCCCAGAAGGCTAACCGTATCCTGGGCTGCACCAAGAGAAGCATGGCCAGCAGGCCAAGGAAGGTGATTCTACCCCTCTACTCGGCTCTCATGAGACTCTACCTGGAGTACTACGTGCAGCTCTGGTGCCCCCAACATAAAAAGGACATGGATGTGCTGGAGCAAGTTCAGAGGAGGGCCATGAGGATGACCAGAGGGATGGAGCACTTCTCCTACAAGGACAGGCTGAGAGAGTTGGGGCTGCTCAGCCTGGAAAAGAGAAGGCTTTGGGGAGACCTTATAGCCACCTTCCAATACCTGAAGGGGCCTACAAGAAAGCTGGGGAGGGACCTTTTACAAGAGCAGGTAATGATAGGATGAGGGGTAATGGCTTTAAACTGGAAGAGGGTAGGTTTAGATTAGACATTAGGACAAAATTCTTCACTGTGAGGGTGGTGGGACACTGCAACAGGTTGCCCAGATAAGCTGTGGATGCCCCCTCCCTGGAAGTGTTCAAGGCCAGGCTGGACAAGGCTTTGAGCAGCCTGGTCTAGTGGATGATGTCCCTGCTATGGCAAGGAGGTTGGAACTAGATGATCTTTAAGGTCCCTTCCAACACAAACCATTCTATGATTCTATAAATATCACATTGGGCAGCACCACAATGGAGATATTTCATAGAAGAAAAAACACATGTGTTATAGGAGGTCTTGTTTTATATAGTGAAATAGCTTATTGGGACTTTTTTGGTCATGCTACTGCTGTTAAATATTAATTTGGCCCAGGACAAAAATCTTTTTCTTTTACTGATCAATTTTTAATATAAAATCCTAAATTCCATGTGAACTAAACCTCTGTTATTCATAGCTTTGTCACATAGGCTTTTTTTAGCATGAGTTTGAAACATTTGAGTGGAATGAAGCTCAAAAGTAGAAGGTTTTTAATCTTTTAATATATATATTTACTTTGTAATAGAAATAGAAAATCACCTGCAACTGGTGACTGAAATTGATTGTCTGAAAAGCCACAGGCTTTGCATCTCCGATTCTGAAAAGCCACAGGCTTTGCATGTCCGATTCAACAACCATCTTCTGATGCACCTTGAAAGAAGTACAGTGCATGTCTTAAATTAAAATGAAACTAAATTTCTTCCTTCCTGAAATGACCAGAGAATAATAAAATGATGGGGTATAGAGGGAAAGGAGATGCAGTATCTGGAAGATTTTCCACAGGCAAATCAGCCTGTGAAAAAGCTGATGAGTGAAAGGCTATGTCTGGCCACTGAGAAGTAGAGCTCACTCTGGCAGGAGCTGCTTGGGCTTTTATCATATGTATTAGTGGCTTTGCAGAAAGAGCTCCTCAGTGGTACACATCATTTAAATAACTGAGCAGGCTGTGCTTTTTAGGAGAGAGGAGCAAGCATGCAAGAGTGTTGAAGACCAGAACTAATGGTTGTGCTGTCCACAGAGAATAGAGTTTTCCAACTGGCTGTGTATGCAAAGTGTCCCACTTGCTGACACAGCATCAAGGCTGCTGCTCCCATTAACCCTACAAAGGGATGACCACAGACTTCACGCTTCTGTAAATATTGGAAATCCTCCTTGAAGAACCTGTGGGAAGAAATGCAGAAAATCTCTTCTCCTCCCACTGCAGAAGATGCTGTAATTGAAAGCTTAAACCTAGATCTCCTTCAAGACCTTCACCTCCCTCCAAGAACAGAATTGACTCAGAAATAAATATACATATTTGCTTTGAGTTCAAAGGCTCATCCTTTGAACTTTTTACTCAAATTCAGGTAAATAAACTCACAAGGCATGTCCAGCTGAACATTTTATAGACCATATGAAGTTGTGTGAAAAACACTTCAGCAGTGAAACCAAAATATTTGCAGGGAGGGAAAAATGGACTTGACCCAAAAAAATATTTATTATTCTTTGTTTGTCTGATTTAAATAAAACCCAAACAATTAAGCACAGTCATTCATTTTCATTTTTGAAGAAGTGTTTCTTAACCTGAAAGAAAATGTTACATTAACAGCTGCTTCTAAGAAATGAAAAGGAATCAAAAACTGAAGTTTGTGAATTAAAAAGAGGGGATGGGTTGTTTTGGTTTTAAAATCCATTTAATATGTAACCTTGTGTATTCCCAGTTGCCTAGCCTGGGAAAGGAGATCTAAACTTGTGTCTTGGAAGATTTGAGGAGGGTCACCACATACTTGATCAAAACCGGATTTTGACATAGTCTTCCTTCCATTTCCCCAGCTGGAATGAGAGCTCACTGTCTTTCAATAGTTGCTTGCACATTTTATTAAAAATGTAAAAGAGAAAAGGAATCATATTTGCTTGATTAGGAGCTCCAAGGTAACAGGCTTGAAGTCAGATCCCCTTCTTGCGGTATGAATATGACCCAACATCTCTCATCTTTCCTCAAGAATCCCTCTATCACCCTTTCTCCAATATGTTTTACTGGAATTACTTAGGTTTTTATTTGAATACTTCCTTTTTTTTCCAGGAAAAATCAGAATTTGCAAATATTTGGAAGAACCTAAGCACATTCTTTAATAAATTAACTAATTGTCAAAAATATTTTGCCTGGCCCTAGGTAGGCGTAACATAACTTGATCAATTTTGTTTTAATAAAAGCTGTGTTTGAACTGGTCGCAAACTACAGGCAGCACTTGACTGTGAATTTTTACTCTATTTTGTCTTGTATAAATTGAGTGCTGAAATACTAATGACTTCTGAGAAACCTTTGTGCAACAACTGACAGTGCTACAGAAAGAAAAGCCATGTAACAAATTTTGACCTCAGGATTGTCTCTGAATTGTGTTTTTATTAACTTTAGAGACACCAGGAGATTCTGGCACTACTGAGAGAAAGAACTCTATGTTACAGTTGCATCAAATCATGGTCAAAAATTATACAAAAGTTGATGGTCTTTTCTTTGTCTTGCTCACTTCTGCCTTTGTGAGCATTTTCTTTGTACTCCTTGTTTTCCCCCTTGAGCTTAGAAGACAGGCTTTTCTATTCCTTTGTTAAAGTAAGGTTAGGGAGCTGTTGTTTCATCTAAAATATCATTATTTATGAGATTTTATGAATAAGTAGAATGTTTGTGACTATTTTGTGAATACAGAATCAAGAATTTCAGCATGAAATTTTTGCTCCAAGTTGTGCCTCAGCCATTTATTATTCACAACATTGTGCCTCAAGTGTAGGTGTCCCCCAATGGGGGAATCATGCTCATGTGTCATTGTTAGGTGTTTTGGCAAGATGTGAGTCTCACTCAAAGCCCAAAAAAATCAATGAGGAAACTTCCTGTTTATTCCAACCCACAAACTGTCAGTAAATAGCTGATGCATTGCTGCAGAAGTGAAACCCTGCCTCTCTTGAAGTCAGTGGCAGAACTCTCTGGAACACCTGTGGTTCCAGGATTTCCTTCAGATCTTCAGTATGCTCTTTGGGATGGTTCAATTTCATCACCCATGCCTTGTGATTGTATCTGAATGCCATATTACTCACCTTTACATCATTAGCATACTAGGTTCTTTTGCACGAGAGAACACAGCTTCATCAAAACCAAAATGTATTATGAGACTCGGATTCTTTTCCCTGAAAATAGTTGTCCTGGTTTGAAAATGTCAGCATCCTGATGTCAGATGACCAAAAAAAAAGGAAAAAAATTGTTTCTTTTGAATTTAAGACTGATTTTAATCTTTTTCATGAATATGTTTACAGTCTTACCTTAAATATTTAATCCTAATTTTAATTTTTAGTTTTATTTTAAATATTATCTATATGACAATGCTTTGCAGTTATCAACAGCAAGCATGCTGATGCTTTCAGACTGTATCTTTTATTTACTGTTCCTGGAAATATTCAGGTGTTGCTAACCTCAGCGTGGTCAGACTGAAATCCTATTTTCAGACCACTGTTAGTTTGTGCAAAGAAGTTTTGAATGAGATTAAAAAAGAAGACTCAAATGTCACAGAACAGGAAGGAGAACAAGACTAAGTGTATACGTTGAATTACTATTTTTGTAACGCCTCAATATAACATGGTGAGCATGTGATAAGGTGTCAGTGCCCTTAGGACACTAACAATCCCCCCACCACAGCCTCTTCCCACCTGCCCACATTCCAGGACTCCTTCTCTCTTATCCCTGGGCCATCAGCCCCTGCTCCAGTGATGTTGCAGCAGGGCAGGTCCCCAGCTCCCCACAGACCTGCCCTGCCTGGCCCTGGGGAGCCCCTGCCCCTGAAGCACTCTAACGTTAAGCAAAAGGCAGGTAAGCAGACAAAAGCTTAATGAGAGAGAGAATGGAAACACATAGCTGACTGCAACCATTTGAAGGAAAGGAGGGAGCAAGAGAAAAATAATGAATCTGCATTAGCAACTGCCCACATTTCTAAAAGAAAGACAAATAAGCCCTAGGACACTGCTGTATTCATGTTACTAACATCATTTAGTCTACTTAATTTTGACTTTGATGAGTAAATAATCAATACCACAATGTAGACATTTACGGACAATAGTCTCCAAAGATATATCACCCATTAACTGCATTGCCAGCAAAGTATTATTTCCAGACACTTCTTAAGATATTAAATTTTCAGCAATTCTAATCGGAAATACTTACTTTAATGTGCTCAGAGAACTCGAATACCCAATCTAATCGCAATGACTACTGCCCATTTTATTTCAAAGTGATTCCAAACTCATACATTTTGCCCCTGGGTTTTAAATTCAATTTATGGTCCAATTTGTCATCTGAAACATGAAGGGAATAATTGCCCTAAGAGAAAAACAAGGTTTACTGGTTTCTAATTGGGGGCGGAGGGAGTAAAAGTTGCCTCATGATGATTAAAACCTTAATGACTAATGTGGAAGAAATGGCATGAATTAAGGACAGACATCATGGACGGAGCTGTGGGAACATACCAATTCAGAATCTATGGAACATATTCCAGGCTGCATTTTCTGATAAGGACAAAAAATTCTGTTTGATTTAAGATGTTCAGCCTCTCTAACACAATTACATGAAGCTCAGAGTTCACTTGTTCACCAAGTCAGAATAAAAATGTGGCAGAACAGAGAACAATGCCTTTAAACCTTTGTCAGAAGAGAGTTTAGCTCACTTTAAAGGCAAACAGTGGTCTCACTGAGTTATTTGCTGCAAAATATCAAAGAACTACCATACGGAAAACATGACATCAAACACCAGAGAGTAAGGTTTTCACATTGCCTGAGCAAGATGCACAGGCAAGAGAGTATGAAACACAAAACACGTCTGAATGACAGCAACACTTTGATAACTTGTATTGCATAGCAAATATTTGCAGGTGAGGAATGTATTTTAAACAGACAGCTATATTTAAAATTGTATTTGTCTTCCCACTTTAAACTTCCCAAAACTTTCAGCTGTTGAAGCATATTTGTCCCAGTAGAAGAAAAAAGTTACCATGTTTCAACATGCTGATTTTTAAGACTGCTGTTAGAGGAGAATCCACTTCACCCTTTATTTAAAAAACAAACAAATATATAGTAACAAGCAAATGTTGGCCCAATTTGTTCACATCCTTAACAGGCTGGAGTAGAAAGTTGAAATTTGGCACAAAGATAGAATTCAGGGAATGCTTTATAGATTCTTAGGGAAATTACCTGAATGATGAGCATTTTAAAAGTATAGTTTATGAATATTTTGAATAACACTTTTACAGTTGTCTGAGGATGCAAATAGAACATTTTGCATTGGACAAAGAAATTGAGCCTAGAATTTTGACCCCACTAAAAACTAATAAGGACCACTTTTTATGTAATGTGTTCTTTTAGGACAGAGGTTTACAATTGCATTATTTCATGTTGTGTTTATTTTAGGGGATACTACAGTCCTGCATAACAGCCTGACTTCATTGCTTGTGTCTTTTGATACAGTCCAAATTTATAGTAAATTCTCATTGTGCAATGCAGAAAACAATTGTACATGACCCTTAGAAGCTGGGTATGGAAAAGTAGCATAAAATCATCCTACTGACTTCCCAGTCAATGGAAAATTGTTCCCTAACTTATATTTGTAAGTGTTTTCAGTTTTTTCTTTAATATCATTAGTGAAGTAGGTTGGTTTTTTTTATAAAAAAAACCCAAACAACTAGTCCCAAGACTAGCTCCTGAATCATTCCTCTGAAAGTCTCTTCAGTTTGATTCACTGCCTTTTAAGGCATTTTACGTGGTTTTGGGTCCATGAGACAGCATCCGTACTTAAGGAAAAATCACAGTTTCTCACTTTTGGGAACACATTATCTAGCACTTTTTATACCTGGTGTGAAATCTCAGCTTTAATGACATCAATTTAAAAGCACCCATGGATTTCAAGGGAACATAGAAATCACCCCTTTTGTCCAACTACCAGCTGAGTTAAAAAAATGTTCTGTTGCTACAACTGAGCTTCTTGATATGATGCATGTCTATCTGCCTTCACGTCACCCAGAAAAAGGTACTGATCATAGTAGCTTTGCCATTACAATACTTACTGCACTCCAGCAGCTCCTCTATTTTTTACAAGATAATGGTTATTTCAAGAGATTAATCTATAAAAACAAAGATATACAATAAGTGGGATTTTATTAGAAACTCTCTAGATATTGCTACGTATTTTCTTCATTTTTGCCCTGGCATTTGGCATTTGATTATTGTCTTTGTCTATGTATTTTCTGATCACAGGCTTGCCTAGGCCACAGGATTGCAAATGTTAATTCAGGAAATTAGCTCCAGTGGTTCCAGTGGAACTTCTTGCACTGAGCAAGTACATATCTGCATACATATTCAGAGAAATAAGGTGTTTATCTCTGAAGTTTTCAAGACAAACTTAGATGGTTAAACTTATTTATTTTTTTGCCCTCAAAAATTAATACTCAAATCTTTCACCAATAATCTTTAGCAACCTTTCTAATTTCTCAGAAATATTTTATAGCCTAAAAATTATTTCCTTTAGGTTGTTTAGGCTTACTTTGTTTTTTTTTTTAAATAAGCTAACAAAATATTGTGAAGGTCATGTGGTAAGTCACTGGTACATTTGTGACTGAGCTACATATCACATGGAAAAAAGGCATCAGAAGGACAAAGTAATATTGAGCCCATAAGGAGAGGCAGAAAGAAAGTGATTGATACAAGCTGTTGCTTCTTGAATTCTGAATTGGTCCATCTGTGTAGCCCGAAGCATTGGAATGAGGTAAAGGAATATTTGGAAAGTTCATATAACTTATTTAAAGCTAAAAATAACTGGTAATGTTAGAAATTAACTGTTTCTTTACACAGACTCATCATGCAAGTGACTTCTGTGTGGAAATAAATGTGCGGCTTTGAGGGGAAAATAAGAAATTGATGCAAATCTCCAATTCAGTAAAGTCAGAGTTCAGCTATGCATAGACTTAGTAAAGGACTGATTTTCTGAAATGCTGCAGTGGATGAATTTCAGAGATATTTATTTTCAAATTGAGTTGTCAGTGCACCGCCAATTCATAAAACCAAATCTCAAGTAATATCAGTTCATCACAAAATAAACTGTCAGACTGTACCATATTTTTATAGTGAATTATTTAAACCATGAATCATTCATAGCTTCACACAGGTGCTGAAAATAGTGAAAAACCTGCTGTCATGCTAGACAAGCCTGGCACATGCTTGCCACAGGTGATGTGGTCTTTGCAGAACAGATCAGCTTTTAATCCTGTTAGGAAGGAAGAATGATCAAGGAAGGAAAACAAAAAAAGAGCTCTGTTCTCCACCCATTCCTTTCACCCTTTCCTCCCCTCCATTTTTAATGATATTGTCTTACCCATTCCAAATGGAAAATAGAGGAAAAAATATTTCAATTCTCTATTGCATTTGTTCCTGTTTTTGTTCCATTGACAGACAGATATAATCCAAAAGGAGCAAGTCCTGATATAATGAAGATATCAGAGTGCTCATTCTGAATCACCTCCAGAACATGCCATTCTGTTGGCATATGTATTTGTAGATCAGTAACTGCATGCACCAAAATAATCCAAATGATCTGGGCATTAGTACAAAAGTCAGCAGCAAATCATAGGTTAGCACTATAGCTTCCACAAAACGTGCAGAAAGCCTGTCATGGGGCAGCCTGCAGATTGCCTTATTCCCTGCCTTGAATGAGAGTAGAGAAATAAATTGCAAAGGAAAATTAAAATACCTGCCTGAACTGACCTGTAAAAGGTTGAAGGATGGGCCTGGTTAGCTTACGCTGCATTGGGTGGCTGGTGATGTTCTGGGAATCACTGGTTTCATGTCAGCACATCTGTAAAAGGAGTTAATAAGCAGAGTGACAGGATGTAGCCATTTCACACGTGATTGGGCAGGCTCTCCTTGTAAAGGAGTGCTCCTCCCATCCCTGGGGACATGTTCTGCCTGCCAGTTTGCCTGCCAATCTCTGACTGGCTCAGATAGACATATAGGTCAAAAGAGGAAATGCTTTAGGTCCATCTTACACAGTCAAGGAGTAAGAATTTGTGATAAGCATTGCAGGACTTAACTCTTAGGCACTTAGCTCTCTAGTGTTTTGATATCCGGCACAATGTTCCTCAGTACCCATGCACTGCAGAAGAAGAGTTGGTTGCCTAAAGCAGTCCCCTGAGTAAAGGCATGAGCAGAGAGGGACAATAGCAAATGCAGAGGAGTAGACCACTTTCTTACACTGTATTCCTCTTCAGGAATCACCCAATTTGGGATTTACAGTCCTGAACCTCTGTTGGAGTCAGATGCCTACGCCAAAACTCTGAAACAAGCTGTGGGACTCCTTTCTCTCCGTCTGTCCAACTTTCAGCTGTGCACACACTCAGTGAGCTCTTGTGAGACACACAGGTTCCTTTCCAGCTATCTCATCACAAGGTGTAGGGAATCTTAAACCTCAAGGTATAGCAAATATGTAGGGCTGCTCCAATCCTCACATATTAAAGCTGTTCTGGTTTACTTAGTATAGTTAATTATTCATTCAGCCAGGAGAAAGAAAGTGGAGAGAAAGAGAGGAAGTGACAGCATGGATCCTCTTAACCTGGAATAATATTGAATAATATTGACCAATATTACCAGTATTGATCAGAACGAGGGGGAGACCTGAGGCCCAGTCACTGCGTTAATTGCTAATAATGTGTTTAATCCTAAATTACTATGAGAAGCAGTGGAACTGGACCATTATCATTTGAGAGAATGGTCTTCTGTGAATGGTGATGAAAAGGGAACTATCACCAACCACCAAATGTCTTGTGTTGACTTGCTCCATAAGGCACTTTCTGAGAATATGTTCTGCCTTGGACCATAAGACAAGGTGGGTCAAAAAACCCCTAAACTGTCAATTCAAAAAGAGTAGATATATGAAGAGCTATGGAGCCACTCAGCACTAACAAGAATAAGGAGCTTCAAGGATCCCCAGAAGTAACAGAACTTTGCTGGAGGAAAATAAAAAAAAAAAATAATAAAAAAAAATCAGTGGATGCCTGTGGTCTTTTAGAGTCCCTGGAGTTAGACATCAGCTGAGTTTCTGAGATCTGAGTGGTGGACTTTGAAGTCTGAAGCCTTTAATGATCTAAAATGTTAATTAGTGCATCTCTGTATCTGAATGGAAATGGCTTCTTAATTCTCTAGGCTATTTCCAGATCTGATTCAGAATAACCATGGACTTGGAAAAGGGCCTTTTCTTCCTACTGAAAGAAATGTGTCCACTCTGCTAGAATCCAGCTTCTCCCAAGGGAAATTTTGCTTGGAGGACTGTCCTCAGGGCCTGCTTTGAGCTTCCAAAATACCATACTGGTTGTTTATATTCTGGAAACTCTTTTAATCTTGGTTGTTCTGTTTGTGTGTTCTGATTGCCCATGTTGGAAGTGACCTTCTGGGACTTGGCACAGCAGTTTACCTGAGGGCATTTTTACATGTAGATTAACATTGTATCTTTAGCTAATTTGGATTCATTTTCTTTGAATTTAAAGCCAATTAGTTAAAGCCCTTCAAAGCTCTGTACACACACATTTTAATTCCAAATGTGTGTTAATTCAGATTAATTTTCCTTAGAGTTCTTGTGTAGATAAACCATAAGAAAACTATTATCAGGACATTAACTGGATTCATCCCTCTTTATACTGGCTGGGGAAGGAAGTGGTCAGAAATGGACCATCCTTTTAAAAATGAAATGTTTTAAATTTTCATAGGTATTTTTATCCCTTTTTACTTAGAATAATCTACTGCTAGTAGGTCACCCAGTGAAGATAATTCTAGTCTAGTTCTAATACACAGGTATATAAATTGTAGAATATGACTTTGAAGGAACCCAGGGTTTACCCTCCTGCATCAGGTAACTGATAAACATATGTTACTCTTTTGCCAGTGAGGAGCACTTACTCACTGAAAGGAGAAGGAACAAAACCTCCTATAGCCTGATAGTTCCAAATGATTTAAATAATAGAAAAACATAAACATTATGACTCATTAGGATGTTGTGTCAAATTGTTATTAGGAGTATTAACCATGTTTCTAAACTACCATTTTATCAAAAATTTTTATATTAGCCAACTTGCAAAATAAATGTATTTTCATGTGTCCACAGGGATTCACCATTTTGATGGACAAGCAAAATTTCAGATGCATTACTGGAGACTGAGAGCTCTCTGATCTGATCATGAGCACCCTGAACTGAACAGAGTATACTGACCTCATGAAAGATTGTCCCTACTGTAAATAACATGTGACCAAAACAGAGGAAGAATGAAGACTTTTCATTACAGCAAAAGAGGAATTAAGTGATTTACTCAATGTTGCAAAGAAAGCTAGTGACAGATGAAGGAACTAAATCCAAATCTAAACTTTCTAAGCCCATGGCAGGAACCCTGGCCAAAAATCTGATTTTGGAAATGGCTTGTATTTGAAAATGGCTTATATCCTAATCATTATCATTGTAAAGAGAAGTTAAATAGGTTTCTGTGTATAATTAGCATTACATTTGCCAAGAACATCTTCTGTTATTACTGATAACATTTTGAAGGTCCTTGTTTAAATTCCAGCCATATGTCTTAACTTGGTAATGAATTCCATAGTGAAGAAATATTGATTTGCGTTTGCTTTAACTTACATTTTTGCCCTCTTTTACTTGAGTAATATGAGCTGCCTCATTCAGATATGTTTAGTTGTTTGCTTGGCTTTTTAATGTATACTTATTCTACATAATCTAAATCCTGATATAGTACTAAACATAATTCTTTAAATTCTCTGGAATAGCTCCCTAGTAACAATTAAAATATTTGTCCAACAGTAAAAAATGAGCAATCTTCCCCAAAGAGATGCACATCAGTGTTAAAATTATACCATTGTATATTTTACCCGGATTTTCCTAGCAGAGTAAGCAGTCTAAGTGATCTCATTATCTAGCAGATTTGGGACCTTGGTTGATGTCAACGTGAACTGATCAAAGAGAGTTAGGAAGTACAGGCTGGGAAGGCAGGGAGGGAGAGTTGCCCTTTGCAGTAGAAAGCAGCAGGACTACCTGGAGCTCACCTGGGAATGGATGGTGAGCTTGCTGAGAGATTGTGGGTTGGAATTAGAAGGAAGACAACATGGATGACATTGTTACGGGTTACTCCTATAGACATCCTGATCAGGAAGAGAAAACTGAAAGAAGCTTCAAGTTCACAGGACTTGGTCTTCATGGGGCACTTTAACCACCTCAGTATCTGCCATTGGGTTTCTGGAGTGCATTGATAACATTTTAACTGAGATGATCAAGAAGCCAATGAGGGTGGGTGCTCTGCTGGACCTAATACTTTACAAGCAAGGAAGAATCAGTTGGGGATGTGAAGGCTGGGGGCACTGTGGCTGCAGTGACCATGTTATGGTGGAGATTGGTATTCTAAGAGAAGGGAACAAGGCAAATCGCAAAACAATAGAAGAACAAGCAGACTTAACCTGTTAAGGGATCTGCCTGGATGAAGTCCTGGAGGGAGGAGGGGTCCAGGTGAGCTGGTTGTTTATCAAGGATCACCTCTAAGCTCAAGAATAGTCTATTCTGATAAGCAGAACTCAAATGCAGCAGGAGGCCTGAATGAATGAGCAAGAAGCTCCTGACTAAAGTCAGACATGAAAAACAAGCACACAAGAGGTGGAAGTAGGATCAAGTCACCTAAAAGGAATACACAGACACTGTCTGAGTGTGCAGGAATGGGTTTTAGAAATCCTTAGTCTTTACTGGTAACATTGGCTTTCAGAAATTCCAGGTCCCTGAGACCGGTGGAGAAGGATCAGATTAAGGAACACTTAAACAAATTGAACATATACAAGACCATGGGACCTAAGGTGATACACACATAGTTGGTGGCTGCAAAGGGAAGGCCACTCACAATTTTTTTTGCAAGATCCTAGCAGTCAGGAGAGGTTCCCTTGGACTGGAAGAAAGCAAATGTCACTCCTATGTTCAAAAAGCAAAAGAAGGAGGGTCTGGGCAATTACAGGCCAGTCAGCCTTACTTGGGTCTGTGGAAGGTGACAGAGCAAAAAATTCAGAACAACATTCCCACACATATTAAGGACGAGGGTGATTGGGAGTGGTCAGCATGGATTTAGAAAGGGGAAGTCATGCCTGACCAACTTGATAGCCTGCTACAATGAGATGACTAAGGAAGAGAGGATGGGTGAGTCCAGCAGCAGTCACCTTTGGATCTTCACCTGTTTTATGTGAGTACCAAAGAGCTGCATTTAAGTTGCCAAGAAATAGATTTCCTACATTTTTGTGCATACACTGTTTATTAGCTCTTGTACAATTACAGTATTTTTCAGTATCTCTGTGTATGTAGGGTCAGCAATATTTTGTGTTACCTGTCTCCAAAGACAAACAGAAAACGCTTTGATGGCTACCACTGAGATGCAATTACCTTGAATCCAAAATAAACCTATCGCTTGGCTACACCCTACAGATAGTCAGTTCACTTGCCTTATCCTAGACTAGAAAGAAGGAAGAAGAAAACTGAGAAAGTGTAAGTAAAGAAACCAGGTACAAATGCTGGGTTTTAGAAATACTATATTTATTCTAGGAATTAGGGAGATCTTTCAGAACACAAGAAGCTTGTGTGAGTCAGAACAGCAAGCACACATTTTTCTCTATGTGAGACTTAAATGGGGGAGCAGTCAGCAAAGAAGGAATCCACCGAGACAGGAAAGCAAAAAAGTGTGCTTTATTGAAAAAGCCACCTGGGAAAATTCTTGACTTCTTGGAAGTGTCTGACTTAATTTCAAATGAAATTGAGGATGTCGAGTAGAGGAAATGTGTGCTGACATCTATTATCTTGAATAGACTTCCGCAGTTCCTATCCTGGCTCCACTAGACTGAAGGTCTTTTTGGAATTCACACAAAAGCTGTCCATCTGTTGGCTTCAAGTATCAGTAGTCTCTGAGCAATGAATTTCAAACCCAGATATCATAGAAAGCTGGATGGAACATTTAAATTAATACAAAATTTCCTGCTGTGGAAGGAAGGAAGGAATATCTTCCTTAGATCAGCAGTAGTCTAAGGTGGAGGGAACCCATAGACTCTGTGCCCTTGAAGTATTTGAAAAACTAAAGAAAACAACAGGGCTTCTGCGTGAACAGACCAAAGCAAGCTGCAGAATTTGTGCACTGCACAGAGAGCGTCTCTACCACAGTCAATGTGATGCATTCCTCTGTCTGTATTGGAAAAGCAATCAGTTGATTTAGTTCATGAAAGCACATTACGCCTGAGCTCATAGCCCAGAAGATTCTTATTCTGGAAAATGAAGAATTGTATTGTAATCTAGTTATCCTTTACTTCCACACTGTCAGGAAGCCTTGTGGAAGTCAGTCAAACACTATTTCTTGGCTGTGATTTGAGTCTGTAATTTTATTTCCACCTCTTACCTGAGAAGTTTTTAAAAGATAGCTGATAAAGTTCGCATTGTTCACTTATTTTTCATGTTTTGATGGCAGTGTTTTCCTACATTATATTGCATTTTTACTTCTATTGTTTTACAGTAGGTTTCTGGCTTTTACTTTTTCTTCCTCTTTTTCTTTCCCTTGCATGTCTCTAAAGTATTTCAGGGAGGGATATTTTTTCCTTCAGTACCTTTAACAGAGTTAATAGATCATAGTAGTATATTTATGTCTTGGCAACTGTGTCAGCACAATTGTACATGGAAATTTGGTCTTTCAGATGTGGTTATACAAACTATCCATCTAGGTATGCACCAAGCCTTACAACCCCGGATCTGAGCAGTAGTTTGACTGGTTGTCTGCTGTCTTGTCAATAGCAAATAGAATATGAAAAAGGATAAGGGAAAATCCAGCATTACAAGAAAAACTTCCCTCAGGAAATTTTCTCCTAATTGCCTCTTCAATTGTAATGGTCAAAATGGAAATTCCTGAAAGCTAGTTATCTTGTTGCCAGTATGTTAAAAAAAAAAAAACAAAAAACAAAAAAAACAATGTAAATGTTTGAATTAACAGTGTTCTAGTGTTGGAGTTTTCATGCTGTGCTATAAAACAATATAAAATAAGCATTTCCATCTAAGCATCTAATTCAAAGATTTATTTGATTTTTTTTTTTCTCATGAAAACAGTGTAGTAAGAAGGTTTGTCAGAATCTTTAATTCTATTCCTGAAGCAATTTTTTAAAATGCTGTCCAGTTTCATAAACATTGTAAATTTGTCAGAGTTGAAAAAAACAATGCAACATGGGTCTGTAATAATTTTCTTCTGATCAGTCTCAATTATTTTTTCTGTATAATTACTAAGTAGCTTTGAAAAAAATGTGCAAAAAAACAGAACTGTGGCAACAGTTTGCTCATTTAATGTGCATCATTCTTTATTTTATCCTTTCATTGGAAAACCCACCTTCATATGCCAAAAGGTAATCACGGCATGGTTTAATTAGTTAGTTGAGGTAGAGTGGGACACTAAACACACTAAATTTTCAATTCTTTTTTTGTCCTTTCCCCAGTTTCTGCTGGATTATCTGCTACCTATTTTGCAAATAATGGTACCTATAGTAGTTCCCTCACACTGCATAGTCAAAAATCTCCCTGGTAGCTGAGGTTGTTGCTGTTTAGGGACTGCTATTGGGATGTTCTACATCCAAGAAGGCATGGAGCATGCTCTGACAATGACAGAATGGCTCTGCTGTGGGACAGGCTTTGCCCCAGCATGTGATGTGTGAAGGGACTCACTGGACACCCCATAGTAAATCTACCCCATCTAACTTATGTAAACCTGCTCTGCAGCATTGTCTCCGTGTTTGTAGAGCATCTTGATACATTAGAAGTCTAGTAACAGTCTATTATGAATTTTTCCCTTCACTTTCTTGGAAAAATCAAAATATATATCAGTACAAAGATTACTACTATATACCTGAAGGCAGCTTCTGCCCTGACAGCTGGCAAGCGTGGCTCAGTCCTTGTAAACATCTTACCTGAGAACTTGTTTACAAAATTCCTGAAGGGAAAAATCCAGACATAGGGCCTAAAAAGCAGTAGATGTGCCTTATTATGTCAACAGACGAGGAAGAACAGCAGCTGAGTGCAGGCTCCCAAGTGCCCCAGCCTCATGGTCGCTTGCACCAGCAGAGGACAAGATCTCACAGCCAGGTCCCAGGACTGCTCTTCATTAAGATCAGAGGAGTTTATCTTTCTGTCTTCACACAGATCTGCTGAAACAAATTTTGTTTACTTCTACTTCACAGACTTCATATTAGTCCATTTGAACTGGGACCTGCAGCATTTTATTGTGACTTTGTTGAAATTACCCTTCTCAGTAAATGCTGCAGAACTGAGCTCTCTTAGAACTGGAAAACTTTATTCTTCTTGGACATTTAAAAATGTGTTTAAAAATCATCTGGGAATGATTTATAGCACTGACTGGACATAGTAAATTTCAATACTAATGGATAAATCTAACAAATAAGCTGTCTACCAAGTTATAGTCAGAAAGGAACGTCTTCCTTCTCTAAAATGAAAATATGTTTGGAATTATGCCTATAGTTAAATCTTGCTCACATTTTGATCTCATGTGAAGAAATTTTATAGTTTTTATTATCCTTGACACTGAAAACTCCTCATATATGCTTTAAAAAGGCTAACGATAAAACTTGCTTACAAGATTGTGGGAATGAACATGTACTGTGGCTTAGGGCAATGGTGAAGAGTCATTTTATTGTAATAACATGAAACAAAGCTTATTACGGTAAAGAAAACAATATTAAACTTGCAGCCACTGACTGAATCTGTTCTGCTGTGAAGCTTCTGTTTATTGCTGGAGTTTCTCTGTGTTCCTTTTTTTTTCCTGCCTGCTTAATTTCTTGCTGTTATTTTAGAAAAAAAAAACAAACAACCCTGCATATCCTCAGTGACTGCTAGTAGCTTTAAAATATTTTCATACAATTTATTTAATATGAATCTTAAAATATGTACAGAGAAATTTTAAATGTATTCAAATAACCCACTTTTAAGATGATACATAATTTTTGTTGATATATACACAAAATCTCTAGAATTAAAAATATTTTTTCTGACTCATTTCATTAATTTGATACTGACCCAGATATATTATAATGTACACGTGAATATTGAGCATTGACAATTTACATGCCCTAGAGTGCAGCTTTCAATCCACTCAGTTATGTAAATCTAGTTATCTTCACAGTGGGGGCTGTACATCTGATATAATTTGTTATCTTTCATAAATTCAGCCCAAATTTCTACCTGTTAATCCAGTTTGTGATTTTGTGGAGCAATTAGTATGCCAAATAGAATTTTTTTAAAAAAAGGTTTATTCATTCATCCTAAGTAACCTTTGTGAAGCAGTCTTCACATAGCTAATTTTAAAGATTAAATGTTTGGTAATGAACTTGCTTATGAATTTGAATTAAAATCCTGCATATTAGCACTACTTAAAATAGTCACAATACCCAAGGAACAAATGTGGGGAAATAATCCTTTGTCAACATAATTTATTTTTCAGCCTGTAACAAGAGATGTCTAGCACGTGCTTACTAACAGCCCAAACACAGCCACTTATGCCATGAAACACATTTTAATGATGACTTAGTATATGTAGCTGGCAGGTCTGGAGAATTACTGTTTTCCTAACTCACTTGCATTTTTAGATCTGGTATCTTTTTTGTCGCCTTTTCTTTTCTTGGAGCTGTAATAACAGGAAACCTCTGTGAGAATGATGACTTAGTTCAAAAGAATTGGGGAGCCCAGTTTTAAGCTCTCGGAGAACATATTATTTCAGCTTTTACATCTTACTGACTCCCCTTTTTTTTCCCAAACCTGCTTCTTCTCCATACTAAATATTTTCACTTCTTTATGTCTTTGTTCCTTTATAATTCTCTTCCATGATATGTACAACTGAATCATATATATATATATATATATAAAAATACACAGATATTTTAATATAAATATTTAACAATAATGTTAAACAATATAAATGTCATAAAGACTATTTAGATAAACATTTACATTTATACAAATATAAATTTGATATAATATATAAATATATGTATTTAAGCATTTCTATAAATCTGAAACATACGCAAATATCCTATTGTTAAGATAAATAATATATATAAACTCAATATGTGGAAAATCTTTATACATATAAATTTGCTATTGGATTAATCTTCAAGAGATTGATTCTTTCCCAGAATCTACTCACTCTTATTGCTGATTATTTAATTAATTTAATTACTAAGTGTCTATGCGCATTTTGTAAACACTCCTCTGAAAACACTCCTGTACTCTCTCTCTTCTGCTTCTTTCGAACCACACTCTGCAGCCCTCCTCTGTGATGGAAAGTACCTGCAATGCATCATGGTCAATCTCAGACAACAGCTAGTCTTTAATAATACTGCTCTTCAGAAATGCAAAAATAAAATTGTTTATCAACTCATCCAAAGACTTCCCTATCTGACCATATTTTTAGAAATCGGGAGGCAGCAGCAGCTGCATCCCCAGTTTTCTAATGTTACTATTGCAGTCCCTTCCTACCTGTTAATGTAGACAAGCAGAGGAGAAATGAGCCCAGCTCTGCCATCATGCTGATAATCTGGTAAATTTTGTATAGTCTATCTGTTTTTTTTAGGGTTGCCTTATTTTGGTGATGAACTCACCATGCCATAGTCTCCTTCTCTACCCTGTTGTTTTTTCTTAGAACACTTGTGAAATACAGTTGTAGAAAAATATTTAATACCTTCCTTTTCCCTCCAATATCTCATCTTGTAGGTAGTGGATCTATGTATAAAATTAGGATTTCATCCTTTTTTTTATTATTTTTTTTTCTTTTTTTCTTTTGGCCTCTGGAGACTCCAAGAAGTGCATACATTTAGATCTTCGAGTATTTGCCTTGGAGTGACAGAAACTTTCACTGGGGCTGTGGAGTGATGATGGACTTCCAACCTAGCTCTGTATTTCTCACCTCTGGAATATGGATGGGATACAACTGCATTGATCCTTTCTCATAGAATTATAGAACGGTTTGTGTCAGAAAGGACCTTTAGAGTTAATCTAGTCCGACTGCCCTGAAATGGACAGAGGCATCTTTTACTGTCCATCTAATGTTTGCAACATCTTTTTTTGAGGACATAAAGGGGTATGCTTTAAAATAAAAGATACGCATTCATTATGAGATACTGTTGTAATTCATCTATCTTTCCAATTATTCTTTATGTTTAATGCTCAGGCATTGTCAGCAGATAAATATTCAGTGCTGTAAACTGATTATTTATTTATTTATTTATTTTTCGGAGCTAATATCACTGTTCTGGATACCACCTTGGCTTGAACACCTGTGTCCAACTTAAAATTAAAAAGTGTTCCATTTGTTTTCAGGCTGACAGTTCATTCATCTTCTGCTGCTACCTTGGCCTTTGCTTCAAGGAAGAACAGTTCTGAGCTAATGGCTCTGTAGTCATCCTCTTTGTCCTTGCTATTTATTCATACTCTGCTGTTACTTGCAACCTCTGGCAACATGATCAAATCCACTGCACTTCTTATATCTTCTTCCAAAAACTATCAATTATGGTGGTGAGTGTTGTTTGTTACAGGATGTTCATGTGCTGCTGTTTAAGGCTGCCAGCTTCATGTTACAGGTCCCTTCACTGGAAATATTATAAATTCTGTACAATCTCCTCATTTTCAAGAGAAACATGAGCACTCCATAAACACTACTTTGGATCGTGGTTTGCCTTTTCTTCAGTATCCCTGAGTTGCTTTGTAAGAAATGGACAATTGTTAGTTTTCAGAAAGCCCTCTTGTGATTTGACCAAAGTCATAGCCATGATCTGACCTTTTCTTCAGGGATTTAGCCTCTAACAGTGTAAGAAAGACTGACCTTCCACCTCAGATCCATCAAAACCACCTCATTTATTCATCTTTTTTGGCCTGCTCTTTGAAAAATGTGTCATTCTTGTTGCAGATATTAATGAAATACATTAGCGTTCAGTATTACAATTGGCTTCTTTTACGACCTTAAGACACTTTAAGTTTTTCATAACAAAAACCACTTCCTCGCTGTTACTTCAACTAACACATGTTGCTTGCAGATAAAGGTGTGCTCCAGCTGTATTTCACCTCTGGGAGCATTATAAACCACTCCCTTCTCCACATACTTTCTTAGTTTGTTTTATTCCAAGCGTCACATATTGGTCAACAATCACTCCTAGACAGTAACTCAAACCAAGGACTGTTCCATTCAGTGTCCTGACATCTGAAAATTTGGTCCTATGAAAGATTTCTGACTTCAGACCCCCATAGAGGGACAGTCTTAATCATAGCACTGAACCAACCTATGTATTACAATCTGTGATAACCATACAGTGGATAATTTCTTATTCAGTACTCTGAATGCAGAATGGTCCTACCTAAACATTCCTGATCTGCATCTCTTAATTTCCTAACTTTAAGAAGGAAGAGTGTTGAGAGAGAATACCATATTCATTTTTAAATATGTTTAATAAAGTTTGAAGTATCTTAAAATTAAAATTAAATAGTAAAAATATTAAACTAAAAGGAGAAGGTATAAGGAAAATAGTGTTTGAAATTATTAGGAAAGATATGGAAAATAAAACAGAAATCATCAATATTCCATTGTGTAACACTGTCATGTATTCATATCTTGTTTACTTAGTGCAGTATACAAGACAATAAAGCTAGAAAGGTAGAGAAAATTGTTATGATCATGATGCTGAGTATGGAGCAGTTTTTTCCCACTTGGGAAAGAAAACAATGACAAACACAGTAATAGTAAATTATGCATGGTAGAGTAATAGGAAAGGAAACAGAAATAATTTAGAATTTCTCCCAGCACTAAGGTTACACAACAAATTTTTTAGGTAGCACATATAAAACCAAGAAAAGAAAATGCATTTTCCAAGCAAGATAAAATTTCAATAGACAACGGACACTGGATTTTTAAGGACTGAAAGTGTAAGTGAGCTCACAAGCAGATGTGACATATTCACAGAAGATCCATCAAGAGCTGTCTACTAAGTATGATCGTCTGGATACAAACTCTGGTTAGCAGTGCTCTTCATCTACAGTTAGGAAGGTGTATCAGGAGAATTGTCTCTGTACAATTAATTATCTTATTGCCAAAATAATTTTTGCTAAAGATCAATGGTGCCCATGATAACAGAAATATTTGATCTGAAGTTATAGCAATGCAGACCAAGGAGCTGAGCACGTACTTCACATACTTGCAGTCCAGTGTTGCATAACTATTGGTGAGAGATGTGGGGTACCATCACAGGTTTTTCAATTACAGGAAAACTGTCCACGTCCCAAATAAACTACTGGTTGAACCTCTTCAATTGACCACGCATATAGATTTATTAATATGACTAAGGTACAAATACAGAAGAAAAATGAAAAACAAAAGATCTTTGTATGGAAAACCCCTTTGCCACTTCTCCCATGGATGAATAAACCTTGTGTAACAAGCTTGCAGCAGCAAAGTAGGTGATGTTTTAATTTAGAAAATTATTTACAGTGTCTTGTATCTGAAGGAAGGATTCTCATGTTATGTTTTGATACAAATACGCTTTCAAATTCCAAAAGCAATACCTACAGAAGGTAGCACGTAATCAATATTTGATTGGGATATATATATTCAGGATTAATTATTATGACAGTTTTGTTTTAGTGCATACTTATCATGTTATAAAGGAAATGGTTGTCTAATTTTCATATTGTTATTATCTTTAACTTTTCCTGGTAATAGGCTCAGTGTAGCGTAAGCAGACATTTTGTTTTTCCACATTTTGAAATAAAAAGTGGGAACCTTTTCTTAACTATTCAGGTTATGTATTGCAGAAATGTCAGAGAAGATACTGCTGTGTTAAGGAAATGACATAAATTTAGCCTTGTAATTTGCTTGTCAGTGCCAGGTACTGGTTTTGTTGATTTTGATTGTGATATGGGCAGTTGACTATCTTCTGAGTAAACTCCAGTCTAGTCCACTGCTAAGTCACTGCATAAATACATAAATATAACATATGCATACAAGACACTTTTGGGCTCCTATACTTACAGTATTGTGGTGGGTTGGCCCTGGCTGGTTGCCAGACACCCTCCAAAGCCCACTCTATCACTCCCCCTCCTCAACTGGGCAAGGAGAGAAAAATATAATGAAAGGCTTGTGGGTAGAGATAAGGATGGAGAGAAATAACTTACCAATTACTGGCACAGGAAAAACAGACTTGACTTGGGGGAAAAAACAAATTTAATTTATTACCAATCAAAATCAGAGAATAATGAGAAGTAAAACCAAATATTAAAACACCTCCTCCACCTCTCCCTTCTTCTGGGGCTTAATTTCTTTCCCAATTTTCCACCACCTCCCCCCAGCAGCACAGGGCGACAGGGGACAGGGCTTGAGCTCAGTTCAACACACATTGTTTCTGCCACTCCTTCCTCCTC
>NW_010333452.1:32751-39754 GCF_000700745.2 Antrostomus carolinensis | reverse complement strand
AAACAAACAAACAAACCAGCAACTTGTTCGGGCAGCCGAAAGGGCTGTGTGAAGGAATCCTGATGAACGAGCGTAGCGCTGGGAGAGTTGCTGGTTTGTGGTCTGCGATCGCCTCAGCTGTTCCTTTATTCTTTTTTTTTTGTTTGTTTTCCAAGTCAACTTTTGAGGCGAGGAAGCGGGTAACAAAGCACCAGTTTAAGACAATGAGGCTTTTGCTCGCAGCCCAGCTGAACTGGGTACAAGAAAACTGAAATCCTGCTTTTCCCATCAGGTAGCAAATACCACAAGTACGACTACTTGCAGAGAAAGAAAGAGCCTACTTTGCTCTGTAAATGAGGGCAATGTTTCACTCTGAGCAAGGGGTGTGAATATTTTCCAGCTGCCAAATGAACATACCGCAAAAATTTTCTTTTCATCTGGGACAGAGCTGTGTTTGTAGATCTCTGAATATGGCTACAGTTGTGGAGGGGAGTTTGGGTTAGGCGGGATGTAGCATTAAACCCTCAAGCCACAATAAGCGATATACAGAGAAAAAATTATTTCCATTAGTCTTTTCCTGGCTGAGATCTTTACTGCAGTCGTACAGTCAGTGGTAGAGCTAAGGAAGCCCTCCTGGCTATAGGTTCCAACCCTACTGAAGGACCCAGAAGCTGGTGTTCGTGTCCGTCCCGTAGCCTGGCTCTCTGCACAATGCTTCCTTATCAGTAGCCTGAAAACGAAGGTGAAGCGGGGAAATCTGCCTACACGCAACCAGGCTCAAGCCCGTGTTTTCCATCTCTTAGGTTTAATGAGCAACAAATTTTGTGCCCAGAAAAGAATCCACCTCACAGCTCTGGATTTTGATAATTAATATTCTATTTAAAAAACATGTTTTCAGAGTCAACATTATGATTACAGAGAGAAAACAAGCAAACGGGGAATGACTTGACCTGAGTTTCTTGCTTTCCTGATCTAGCCTGACAATTTGTCAATCAAGTGGAATTTCCTCTACCATCTCTGGTACGTTACTTTAGCAGAAGAAATGAATGCGCAAATGTAGTCACTACTTTCCCTCCCTCCTCACAACGATCTCTTTGTATTAAGCAACAGGCTTGTGCATAGATCAGGTATCAACCCCACAGTGTCACAGGCTGAAACTGCGCCTTTTCTCTCATTCCTGAAATTATGCCCCTGCATTTGAACCTGTTTAACCACGTCTGTCTATTTTGAAGGGGTCAGTCTGAGAATCCTTGATGCGGGGTGGATCCTATGTCATGTAAGGCAGGAGAAGCCCTGCCGTGACTTCAAAGAGGCCAGCATCTGCCTCAGCAGCAGCCCTTCTGTTTGCTCCTCAGACATGTGTACCTTGTCCAGAAAAACCTGTAAATGAATCAATTTCCTGCATTTTCTTTCTTCAAAGGAAGACTTTTATTGCAAACCCCAGGAAAATTGCCAACCAGTGGCAATAGCTGAAATGAAGAAGACTGACGGATACCAACAGGTCCTTAAAACCTTATCTCACCCCCCTGTTTCAGCCTTTGTCCCTCTTCGATCACAAGTCCTTAGGGGCTGGGATCACCTCTTCTTCATGGTTTGGAGAGAGTGTGACCAGTACTGTCCTCTGCAGAGGAGATACCAGCACTAGAAGAAGCTGCGGTCCAGCAGGACAATCCCTGGCTCTCATCAGGGTGCACTGGCTGATCGCACAGTGTTTTGCCCCGTAGTGCCCATGTCTCCATTGGACTAGGAGCAAATAGTCCAAGTCCAGCTCCTCTTTTGAGACCACTGCAGCTTCTGTAAGATGTAGCCTGAATTTTCAGCTGGGTTTTGTCTCTGACATCCACATGCATAAACTGCCTGTGTGCAAATATTTAGGAGACCTCTAGATCCGGCAGGTGCTTGTTAATTGGTTGGCAGGAAGACTCATAGCCCTATTAATGCATATCTGCCTTCAGCGTTAATGACTCATTAAAAAGAAAAGCATACTGCATTTTAATTTTTAAAATAATTCCTTTATTTTTAGCTGTGTGTTGTCCTCATCCTCCTTCATGCCCATCCCTAGTGCGATAGCACACGGTGTTCTCATATCCGCCATCTCAGTCTGGGGCAACTTCCCACACTTGGAAATTCAATTACGGTGATGGAGTTTTAATTCCTAGAGAAAAACAGCTGCATCTCTGGTGTTAGGTTGTGATGGCATGACACCTGCGATTGTGCTGTTAATTACCAATAGAGAACATTAAAAGTCTCTTAATTACCTTTGTTCTCTTAGGAGTGTCTGGTGGGTTTTTGTTCACTTGTGTTTTTTTTGAATCTAACACTTTTGCTGCGTTGGCTTTACTAAATTCTCTGGTAGATGCTCCATATTGCATCGTATTACAGCACTGACAACACCGTATTCTAATTTCTCCAAAGTTACAAGGAAAGAACTAGTTTATCTTTTAAGTAAATATCGTTCTACCTGATCGTACCTAACCTCTTACCCTATTCTGTTACCTAGAAATCAGCCCAGTGACAGACTATCCAGATGTGGTGGTCTGAGTATTCTTTCACAGTGCCAGAAGGACATCAGACATTTCGGAATCTATTTCCCATGACATTTCCATCTAAGAATCACCTACTCTCTGTTGATGTTCTGAGATACTTTTATCCTCACTCATCTTCTGCTAGTGGGACTGTGGCTTGAATTCAGGACTATCCACAAATACCTAGGGAATAGTAGAAAGAAGCACAGGAAGGCAATTTTCATCTGTCACCGATTCCCATGGGTGCTAAGGTGAGGGACAATCATGGCATGAAATGTGAGGGATGAGAGAATCATCGTTTTCCAGAGAAGATCCCAGAAACAAAACCATTTATTTCTGAGACCCTTTAGTAACAGTTGCTCTGAGTTGGAAGGAATTATATACTTATTTGTAAGGTGCTGGCTTTGTAAGGTTTGAAAAATTGAAGCCAATTCAAGGTTCACTGTGTGAGCAGAGCTCAGAGACACTCTGAATGCACAGGCATTTCCGATCCCAGAAGCTGGTTCTCAGATGAGAGAGTATTTGCACATCCAAAAATGTACCAAAAGAGATACCTCTAAAAACATTTAACAGCTTGTTGAGGCTTATCTCTAATTTTGATGGGTCTGTTTTCTTAATGAGGTCCTTTCACATCAATTAGCTGCTGAATCCGATGATTAAAAAAAAAGAAATACAAACTTTCTCTTGGCACACAGTTCCATGAGGACTCTGTGGAGCTTTCTGTGATACTGAGGTCTACCAGCATTCAGAGGAGCTGGCTTAGTCATTCTTTCCATCTGCTCTGCTTCTTCTTCCCTCCGCTGCTCTGCACATGCTTCCTGGCTGGCTGCTCCTCATCCCTATCTCCGAGCATCCTGGCTGGCTGCCCTGCTCTCCTCCCGTGCTGTACCTATCCCTTGTGGCATCTTCCGTGAGGAAGCTCAGGTACTTTAGTGCTGAGATCAAAGAGCTGAAATAAATGAGCTTCTCTAAAGCAGCCAGGAAAAAGAAGAAAAAAGAAAAACCCACCAAGGAAGCACGCATAGCAAGCACGACTGCAGACATCATTTGCGAAAAACTTTGACTTAAATCACCCCGAAATCATGAGATTGCTTTAAAAATTGTGATTTTTAAACACAGGCACATTTTAGTTCTTTTTCCTTCTTCTGTGACCATTTATGAGTCAAGTTTCTAGTTCCTTTTTGAAAACAGGGCCAGTAGGAACTTGGACAACTACCACAAACTTGAAGTTGAGTTCTGTGTGTAGTCACAGCGCTCCAGGAGCTGGGGATGTAAGAACAGCAGCAGCTCCCCAGTGCCTCACTGGGCAACACCAGGAGTCAAGGAAGCTGAGTTTGAGCGATCTGCCAGTGCCATGCCCCTTGCAAGCCTGTGTTTTCTAGTGTTGGTAGTCCACAGATGAGTGTTTGAGAAATTCCTCAGGGTGGTGTTTACCCCAGTAGCTTCTTTGGAGCAGGAACAGTAAAAACTGCAGCTTGTTGCGAAGTTAGCGGTGAGAGGCAGCATGGTCTGGAAATAGCACCCTCCTACCCCTTTTCACTCTCCCAAACTACGTGCTGTGTCTCATGCTGAAATGCCTGCACCTCCACATCAAGAGTCATTTCATCTCACTGCTTCCTGAGAGAGATCGACATCTTCTGCAGAGCACACGCCACTGAGGAGAGGAAGGCAGCTTTGGCCTGCGGAGAGCAGAACTCAAGTACTGCGTGGGTGGCCAAAGACAAGAGCTTCTGAAACAAGGGAACAGAACAGATCTCTAATCTCCAGACTCTGACACATATCGCACTTTTCTCAGTTGCTTAGGAAAGAGATTTGCATCCAAAAAGAAGTGGGTGGTTTAAATAGGAGCTCGTACACACACGCATTTATCTTCTGTGGTCCATGCGGTAATTTACATTTCACTAGTCCCATGGAACCCACAACACTTCATAAAATGCATCCATTACAAATGTGCAATCAGGGGAAATAAAGAAGCTGTCCAAGTTCCTATCCACAGTGTCCAAGAGCTGAGCTCAGTAGGCAGTCATGGAAGCTGGAGGCTGCAGAGTGTCACTGAGGTAAGCCCATATTTTGGGTTGTGCCAAGATGCTGAAGCTAGTGTCCCACCTTCAGCAGAGGTACCAGGTACCTTAGCACTGCAGGGCCTAAGCCATAAGTCCGTCCTCCTAGGTCACTAGCGTAAGACCAAGGCATAGAAGGGTTGGATCCACAGAAGCACCTGGCTGTAGAAATCACCGACTGACATGTTTCCTTACAGGGACCTTGTACCTTTTTTGCACCTTCTGGTACCATGTGAGCAGCCCCTTCATGGCTTTGTCCACCACAACAGCCATAGCTCTGTCCTAGGTCACCCACACACCCACCGCGGCTGAACTGACAGCCCGATCTGCTGCAGTGATGTGGCCCAAATAAGGCACCCTTTCTTCTTCTGGGTGGAAAGACCTTCTTAGACCTGTCTGTTTAGTGGGAATTGCTGAGCAGAGTTCACTGTGGCTCGTCAAAATTTTCCACTTTGCAAAAATCAAGCAGTAGACCTTTGCTTCTCCCGCTTTCCACCATTCTTATGCATGCCCTGTCCCAGTTTTCCTTGTAATCAATAGCAGGGGTTTCTTTTTGTAGCAGACACAAAGGCTAGACTCGTTGAATGAAGAAAAGTTTGCATTTATCCAGAGGCTTTAGTGGGGTGAAGCAGGCGGGGCCGGACGCCCAAGGCTGACCTCCTGGTTTGTTTGAGGCACTATCTGAAATCAGTGGGAACTGCGTGTGTGCTGCGATTGCACGGGCCAGCTCCCAGAGCTCGGTGTTTGCAGTCCCCCCGCGTGCCTGGCTGGGCTGCCTGGGGGATATCTCTCCAGCACCATTTAAATACAGGGCTGGTAAAGCCCCTGGGATTGTCTCATTGAAATGAGAAGGGAAGGGCTCCGGTTTCTGCAGTGCCAGAAAACTGATAAATTTGCACAGGGAGCAGTGGTTCAAGGCCAATTTCTGCTGCCTATCTGCACCGATTTGTTAGGAGGTGCACCTTCAATGTGGTATTGTTAGGCTGTTATCATAATATTTCCATGAGTGCTCGGTGGGGGAATGATTAACTCGGGAAGCTGGGGAGGGTTGGAGGGAGGAGGCTGTCCCACAGCCCCTGCTAATCTAGCAGCAGCCCTGGCACCCCGATGTCAGGTCTCCCTCTGCCATGTGCTTGTCTCCAACACTGGGGCAGCTGGGAGAGGAGGGGTGATGCTTTCAGAGTAGGATGTATCTTGAAATAAAAGTGACCTGATGTTGGAGGTGCTGCTGCCTCCCAGGGAAGTGTTGGGGGCTCGATGCCTCTGAAATGTTGGGGCTCCTTTATCAAGCAGCTGATCTGCGGGCTGCTAGGATTGCAACCTGCGGCCGGTTCCTGTTTCTGTTTCGCTGATGAAGTGCACTTGCCTTAAAAACATCTACTTTGCAATTCATGGTGGATTTATCCCGAGAAAAGGCCTCCACTGCTGTGCATAGTGTAGTCCTCTCCCCACACGGCATGGCCAGGCAGAACCCAGGGGAGACAGCCAGGCTGGGCTTCCCACACACCCAGCTGGCCAGAATTGTTGTACATCCTGTTTCTGCTCCCTGGCACTGGTCGTCCTCCTGTGGGAGGTGAGACTGCTCCACCAGGACAGACTGTATCCTTGGGGTGTAGAAACTCCAAGCACACAATGTGTCCCAGATGCTTTCCAAAGTGGGATAGAAGCCCGGAGAGCACCTTTTGGTGCCTGGGCTTTCAAGCAGCACAGGTGGAAATCTGTTCCTTTGTGTGGGGTGGGGAGGTGGGGGCCCTTGATCTGGGCAAAAGGGGTACCACTGAGGTATTGCTTGATCTCACTGGTGGAACCAGCTCTCCTGTCATCCCCTTGGTTGTATCTCCTCACACTTTCTTTGGTGGTGCAGCTCCTAAAGAGGCAAGAGCATGAGCAGCTCATTGGAGTAGTCCCTAAATCGACTGTTCTTTACTGGGAAGTGTAGCAGGGCTCTCCAAGCCCAGAGGAGGGGTGGCCAGGCAGTGTCACCGGTCTCTGAGACTTGAGGCTTCTTGGTCACTGTTAACAGCAGCACATGTGCACACCATCATATGGCTCTGCTTGACAGTGCCTCATGGGATATGTGAAAATGGTTATTATTTCTGTTGTGGTCTGGCACAAACACTCCTAGATCCCAGCCCAGCTCCAACATGCAACATGTAAGACATCACAGTGTGCTTTCCTCAGAGAGGTCCTACACTGTCGCAGGATGAGGGCATATGACAGATGAGGAGAGAAGGAGGATACGGTGACAACATGGTACCTAGCTGATGCACAGCTGACCCATTTGAGATGATTCAAGGCATTTTGGGTTTCTCTCGAAGTAAAGCAAGAGGGGCTTCACAGCCATGTTGGTACTCCTGGAGACAGAGAAGCAGCTGGTTATCAAGCTGAGGCAAAGGAGGATAAGTTCATTTGGGGGGTGGAAGAGGGGTAGGTCAGGAA
>NW_010333452.1:30016-32739 GCF_000700745.2 Antrostomus carolinensis | reverse complement strand
AAAGAGTGCATGAAGCAAATGGGCTGCAGGCTAGACTAATCAGCAAAGCAGGAAAGGTGGGTAAAAGTGAGAAGGGACAAGAAGAGATAAGCAGAGAAAGGCTTTACTCGAGTCATTTCCAGACTGTTTCCACTGCAGTAAAGGTTTGTCGCGTGATCTCAGTAGCTGTGCCTTGTTTTTAAAAGATTAAGCAGTATTCTAGAGAGAAGGGTCTTAGTTTATGTTTCCTCTAGTGTCAGCCAAAGAAGATAATCACATCTATTAGGTAGATAAAGTGAGTATTTCCTCTTCAGAGAATAAATGCATTGTGGTAGTTTTATACACTGGAAACACTGAACTCTTCAGTGGTCTTGACTGGGAGGAAGTTTTTCTGTTTTTAAATATAGGTGTGTGGGACTGGGAGAAGGGACTTCTTCCACAGTGCAGTCCTCAAGTGATTTATTACAGCATTCAAGTAGTTGAGCCCCAGGGGCTGATGTCCTCTCTCAAACATTGCACGTGCTGTAGTACAGAGTTCCCTAAAACTTCGGCGAGGAGGTTGGTCTTGGGTCAGTTCCATCCAGAAGTCCTTTTGCTGAGACTGGAAAAGCAATGGATGTGGGTTTAATTAATTCAGTACTGTGTGGATCCTTATATACTGCTACCAGGCATCTGAAGATACCTCTAAATAGCAAGTGGCCTGTCTTGGATTCCAACCAGTGGCCATGTGGTGCTCGGTTCGTTATCTCTTACACCATTTTGTCTCTCATTGAGAGGTGAACTCAGTGTAATAAGTATTCTTATTACATCCAGTATTTTCTAAAGGAGAGACTGAAGGTAAACGAGTTTGTGTTGAATTTTCATGGCTTTAATAGCAGCAGTTTTGTAATGAGTAGTGGGATAAAAATCTTCTTCCCAGCGTATTGGATAACAACACAGTATCAGATGCTCTCTGGTTTCCATACAGGAGACAAGAACTGAGTGTAGTCATGAATTTTTAAGGGACAAAACATTAGCCTCTCTGAAGTTGGTTTGATCATTGGTTAGGAAGGAAAATTGCCAGACAAGAATTAAACCTTCTGAATTGAATCCTGGGGATGGAGATGTGATTTCCTGCTTCCCTAATTTGCAGTAAGCATGGTCTGTGGCGTGAGAAGAAACTCCAGAATGCGATGCACAATTTTTCCTCTGTCACTGTTTTTGAATAAAATCAGTGTGCAGTTAATCCAGTGTTATAAATCTTGGTAGGAAGGCCTCCAGAGCAGGTAGATTTGTTTAATCACTTGGGCTGGAATCCAAACCACTGGAGGATATAAAATATATACACTGGTGCCATTCACTTCACTGAAAACACCTTTTTCCCATCCAAGGAAATAGCTGCGACTGGCATGAATATATATATTTGGCAAGCTATAGGGCTAAACAAATTTCTCAGAAAATCATCTTTGGCCAAGATACTGACTATAGTTCAGCACTGGAACTTCTCAAGCTCTACAGCAGAGACTTTCTGACAGACAAGTCATAAGAAATTGGTGATTCACAATTTGAAATGGTGGAATCCTCACCTCTGCTCACCAGGCTCCCTGTCCTGATACTAGTCAAAGTATTACCTTCAGTTTGGAGTAGACCTTTGCAAAAATCACTTCTCCGGTGACATCTCTAATAAATGTGCAGCAACGTAGTCCTAACTTATCCTTCTTTCAGCCTATTTTGTCTTCTTTCTGTTTTGACCAGTAGCTTCTTGAGAAGGAATCTCTTTCTTTGATCTTTTGAAACATTGTCTCACTAAGCACACTGATCCTGCCAAATAAGGGTATAGATTTTTATTTTCTAATTTTCCAACTATCATCAATATTTCTGTATGGGAGAATTTCACAGTGTCCCAGTTTCAGCAGGTTTTATGTAGGTTACTCTGAGGAATAAGGTTTATAATCACAAAAAGAGTCAGATTGTGAGGTATTGGAAGGTATGGCTGAAAGTAGTGGGTGGTTTTGGAACATTAATTGCCTCAGTAATTCACTAGGTATGCTATGAGCTACATTGTGAGTGAGATCAATTCCCATCTGGTGTAGAAAATTATACAGACCTTCACAGCAGAGTTTCTGCAGCAAGTTTTCAGTTTTTTTTCCCACCGGTCGCTGCCAGCATTGTTGCTTTGGTTGCATGCTCTGACTCTGCTGTTTTGTCTCTTTCAGGCACTTTTAGGGTTTGACAGAGTTTACACGACACTTCATCCACGACGTGAACACCTGCAGCAAGGACAGTTTTCGGAAGTGACATCCGTTGATGTGATTGAAGGTAATGCACTCTCCTCTGTCATTGCCCTCTACTTGCTGTTTATCCGCCACAGAGCCTCATGCTCTGGCTGGGCATCCCCTTTGCTGTCCATCCTGCTTGGTGAGGTGGGAGCAGAATCAGGCCTCAGTTCGATGCATGTCTGAGCATCCTTCAGGCTGATCACAGAATCACCTAGACTGGAAGAGACCTTTAAGATCATCAGGTCCAATCATTAACCCAACACCAACAAGTCCTTGACTAAACCATGTCCCTCAGCACTATGCCTACATGACTCTTAAATACCTCCAGGGATTCTTACTCAGGTAACAGCTATTTCCAACTGTGGCTCATCCTGTCCCATGAAATGTGGTTTTGTCCCTCTTCTTAAGGAAATCTTTGCTTGTGTCGCACAACCTGCCTGTTTTCCATAGCCACCTAAGTGCTTCACGTTTTTTAATCATGAAGTT
>NW_010333452.1:1221-29984 GCF_000700745.2 Antrostomus carolinensis | reverse complement strand
CACAGGTCAGTTTTTGCCCTCTGTTCCAAAACTAAAATAAAAATGCATGCATTGTTTCTGAGCACTTTCTCGTGGAAGGTGGTTTAGCACTTGTCAACCTATATATGCTCTGTATGTTACTGACCTTGTTAACGCCGTCACAAACAGCAGAAAGTGGGCTGTGCATGTGCTCTGTGCCCCTGGAAAAAGATCAGCATAGTGCGGTCCTGCAACTGTAGCAGTTGCATTTAAGATAATCTTCTCTACATGTAGTATTTGTACAGAAAAGCAAGAAGAGATTTTGCTTTTTTTCCCCCCCTAATTGGTATATTTAAGCTTAATTAAACCTAGGGGAAGTAAATGCATCTCTTAATTCACTGCTACAAGAATTTTGAGGTTCAGAGTAGATGACTCATCTACCAGAACAGAATTTATTCTTTGTTTGTAAATGCTATTTATTGCCTTGTTTTGCATCACTATGGCTACTGTATGTCATTGGTGATATCAGCACCTACTGTACATAAAATGAATGCAAGACTGAATTTAAAAGAGATGTAGCTCTTATAATAATTTACTTGTATCAACCACTTTTCTGTTGTGTGTAAGTACTTCTCAAATGAAAGCAGCAGCAAAAGTGGCTCAACATCTTTCCATCAAAACTGGCTGAAAATTAAAAAATTCTCCTGCACACAAATTGTATCATAGGTAAAAACCCACTTTTTTCAGATTCTGTGGCTTTATAAACAATTCAGTGATATCCTACAGGTGATTTTGGAGTTTTAGGTGAACTGATTTGCAGTGGCATTCTCAGTTATTTTACTTCTAGTTATTTTTAGTGTTAAATACCTAGTTAAGCTTGTTAGAAGCATCACTGCTTTCACAGCCCATATAGATTCTTCTGCCTTCCTTTACTGTTTCTAAGTGGAGACTGAGAACAATTAGTCTATTCCAGTTAAAGCCTAATTCTTTTGCCAACTGTATGGCCCCATGTTCTTTTCTGAAACACATCAAGTACAATCACTTCTGCCATCCTATTCAATCAAAACCTTAAGTTGCACAGATTTTGTGAAATGGCCTGGGCTTCAGCAGCTTGAGAGCTGATTCATTGAGGCATCTGCTGTAACACTGGCAGGACTGTCACCATTTCCCTAGCCAGAATCATTTGTCTTTATAATTTAGAAATAATCTGTGGGGTATAATGTGGTCTTAGGGAAGCACGGAGACTGTTATTGCTCAATAATTGGATTTCATGAAGTCCTAACAACTTCTTTGAGCTCATATGACACATTTGACAGTGCATGTGTGGATGTCTATCTCCAATGTCCCATGGAATGAGGACGGAGAAGTGTTTTAAACACTTCATACATATTGAAAGGCTGCTAAAATAAACCAGCCCACTGTCAGTGACTGCAGAGGTCTGCTGCTGGTTAGTGGGGACCAGCCCCCAGGACGCACCGCAGTGAGACATATCTTCTCTGTGGTAGACAGGCCTAAGACTTCATAAATCCTGGCCGCCTACAAAGCCTCCAAGATTGTTTCCACCCAGACACACACTTTCTAATTTCCCTCATCTGCAAAAAGGATCTAAAGAGAAAGATGTTCATCTTGGACATGGTTGGAGCATTGGGCCCTGTGCTTCTCCAGGCTCATGGCTGGGTCTGACTAACAGGCAGGGTGAAAGCCCCCCAGACCAAGTCTTCCCAAAGAGCTGGGGTGGGAGAGCGGGGTCCTGTTATGGCCCAGTGTGGTCATCTGCAGAGGGGCAGCAGGAGAGGTGCAAAAGGGTCCCTCTGAGACCAAGGCAGAGACCAGGATGGGGAAAGAAGGCACGAGCACCAGGGGTGATCAGAGGGAGGAGGCAAGGAAGGGAGTGCTGCTTTCCTTTTAGGCAGGGAAGGGTCCAAGGGCACAGCTCTGTCCTTCTAAGTGCTGTCTTGGGGTGTAGAAACAGCTGGAACAGCCCATGGTCACTGCTCCAGGAAAGGGTCTCTCATTTCCAGATCACCAGTCCCTCAATGTTGTCATCCATGGGTGACCAATGGTGTGGCCCACTAGATGCTGCAAGAATAAAAGCACATGTCCAGAAAATAAATGTATTTTATTGACGAGGGGGTTTGTGGTGTCCTGATGTGTTATCCCCAGGGTCCAAAGGTCCAAGCAAGGGCAGGGAGCTCAAAAGTCTCTTCATAGCAGACAGAATCTGCCCCTGTTCTACTGTGCTAAGGCTCTGGGAGGATCCAGATTGTGTGAGCTGGAAGATGCCCAGAGCAGGAGTTTGCTGAGTTTCAGAGCCTGGTTCTGCTCTCCTGTTGTGTGTGCCTGTGTACCAGGAAGCATTGCTGTTTGATTCAGCGTCCGTTGGGTCCGAGGCTGGTGCTTCAGGGCTTTTCCCTTAGCTGAAAGATGACTATGGGGTCAGGTCCTGGGCCACGGCTGAACTCAGGTGTCTCCTGGGTCTGCTGTGCTCTTTTTTCTAATATGATGCAGTGGGAGTGAAAGTCTCTGCGATATCACGCTGCTCTGTGCTACAGCTAATTAAAGTAATTGTGAAGGGTTTTGTAGTAATTGCAGATAATATAAAATTTAGTTTTGTGGGGTAATTGGTAATGTAAGCCTGAAACAGTTATCCTTTAGATGTTTTAGTTTGCATTTCTCAGTAGGAGCAGCCTTTACAAAGAAGGCTTTTGTGTGTGAAGCAGGACCAGAATTAATGGCAGCATTTAGTCATGCCTAAAGGGGTGCTCGCTGTGGCAGGTGGCAGGGCGGTTTAATTGATGATGCCCACGTTCTGCGTGCTGCGGGCTCCAGCAGCCAGTAGCTGCTGTACCTGACAAATGCCAGCTAGGGAGAGTGACATGCCCAGGACCAAACCCAACCAGGGCTGATGTGTTCCCTTCCAAGACGAACGTGGCTCCTTCAGTCTGTAGGTCAGAGTGGTTCAGGCTCTGTTTGCTCCTACATGCTTAATGCTCATTATGAAGTTTTCAGTCATCCTCAATTTTTTCCATAGAATGCTGTATCTATAAAGCTCAAATGTGTGGAAAATTCTAATGCTGTAGAGACATGTGGCTACCCAGCCATGGGCTGGGCTGAGCTCCCTGCGGCGGGGGCTGCAGCTGGCTCTCACCCCTCTGCTCTGGGCTGCCAACGTGCCTGGTGGAACAAGGAGAGTGTGAGGGCCAGCACTGTAGTGCCTCGGGTGCCAAACAGCACAGAGGGATGCTTAATGGGCACATAAGCCACTTTGGTTCCTAAGTCCCCGATTTAAATGAGATTTAGGTGCCAAACCTTCCCTGATGCGTTTGAAAATTCCACTCGACACCTCTCTGAATGGTTAGGCAAGTAAAGACTACTGAAAATCTGACCCTTAGACACCAATACAGCTGGTGTGTCTGGAATTAACAGTTTAAAAAGAAGTGCTGTCTCATAACTAGCTTCTCATACCTAGAAGAGACATCTGGGAAGAACAAATATTGAAGATGTTATGAAGAATCAATATGAGAATTTAATTCAAGGCTGATATTTCCATGAGTAATTTTTTTTGGTCAACAGACAGAGTTTCTGAGCTTGTATATTATTAATGAAGTGGTTGCTGATAACATAGAAGGGCTCATATTTTCCTGCTTTTTTTTCTGCTGATGGCTCTGGGACTCTAATGGGGCTCCTCTCTGCTCTCCTTGGGGGGCAGCGGGGGCCGATGCCCTGCTCTGCATCACAGCATGCAGTGGTAGTAGGAGGCTTGGAGGGCCAAGGAAACAGTTCTTGGGAAACTCTTTAGGAAGGACAATCTGTAACATGATTATTTTAACAAATATGAAAACCCCAAATCTTTTGTTAAATTAGCTGTGAGGCCAAAGCTCAGAGTTGAGTTTTACAATTCTGATTTAATATTCACAGCATGACAGAGGTGATGAACACACGGGAACCGGTGATGGAAGAATTCACGCTCAGCCAGACTCCTGAGGAAGAAGGAGGACCTTCAAGCCAGGTAACTCTAGAAAAACTAGAGAGGATTCTGAGTTGCTTTGGAAAAGCAATGTAATGCGACCAGTAACTGTCATGCCCATAGATGTTGAATTGCAGAGCACAACTGCCAGAAGAACAAGCCCTGAAAGGCATGTTGGATCCTTTTATTTTTTATTTTTAGGTGTTTTAGGTTTTATTTTTAAAAGGTGGAAGGTTTTTAGGTTCTGATGGGAGGGTTTTGTCAGGTGCCAGGCTGCTGGGGCATGGTGGCAGCAATGTCTTGCCCCTGTGGGGATGCAGGGAAAGGGGGGGTTTGTCACCAAGGGTTCAGATCTGAGCAACCATCACGTGAGGAAGGCATCCAGCCAATACTGTACCACAGCTTTTATACAGCCACTCTTGTAATGAGCTAAGTTTCCTTGGGCTCAGAGGGAGCTCCCTTTTTAGAAAAGAGACCGTTTGAAACAATGATGTAATTCCCATAAATGGCTGTGGCATGGTAGCAGCAGCACTGGTCACGGCCATTTGCTGGCAAGTGCAAGAGCATTTTTTGTCCCCAGGGGGGTCTCAGACACCCACTGGGGTACCTGCCTGCAGTGCTGGTTCCAGCAGGAGGGATCACCATGTCTCGACCTCCTTGTGAGACCCCCATGCCCCAATTTGTGCTGTGTGATTGTACTTGTGACTCTTGGTGTCACTGCTGGGGACAAACCACCTAAATGTCTCCCAGTGGACCTGAGTTGCTTCTCAACACAAGATGTATTATTGTGAGCAGACTCAGAAAGCTACTCTAGGAGCTAAGGCTGTTGCAGGTTAAAGTCAAGTATTTGGAAGCCAGGCAAGTAAGAACTGAAGTTTTGCAAATTCCTTTTAGATCACCTGTGCATGTAATGAAGGGCTGTATGCAATTAAAGAGCAGACCATAGCCTTTCCCGTGCCTCGTTGACCGCACAGGATGGATGCTGCTCACTCGGAGAGCATGTTTTCAATATTCTCTTTCCTCTTTTTCACTGGCACATGTTTTCATCATTGTGTTAGTGTACACTGTCCATACTCCGTGCCAACTCCAACTCCACGTACGTCTTTACGGCTTTTCTATGGTGTCCCTGATCATGTGCTCCAGAGGTTTTCCCCCAGCTCCTTTATCCTACCTCTCCACGAGAAGGTGATCCCATCCATGTTTTAGTGATGGCCAACTGAGGCAAAAAAGCAAAAAGAAACAAGAGGTAGCCCACAGTCAGTGACTCAGTGGGAAAACTAGGTTTCTTCCAGCAACTTCCAAGTGCTCTGGCCAGGAGACCGGTCCTTCTCTTCCTGCAGTCTCCTGCCCACTTGTCACACGCTCCAGCTTCCTCAGAAAAATACAGTGAGGCCCGAAAGGCAGCTCTGCTTCCTGCCAGTCCTGACTCATTCCTGGAGAGACCTGGTAAATATGGGCTCTGGTGGAAAAAAACATTATGTGATTGGTGTGAGAAAAGACCATATGAGAATAACACAAACTAAAATAGCCAAGCTGAGGCTGCACAGGTGCCTTTCCTAAATTTTGTTGCACCCATAATAATCGGCTCAGAAAATTTTTAGATTAGTATGTGTCATTTCCTAGGGCTTTAGAAAGCAGATGAAAAAGTGGAAATTTTGTTGCATTGGATCCCCCTACCAGGGGTTGCCACCAGGGTTGGGGATGGGGTGGTTCTTGTGCAGCCCTCTGCCACCCGAGCAGGCTGAGCAGCAGCCCGGGGAAGAGGTCACTGCCACCTGCACGTGCAGCCCTGGGAGGATATAAGGCAATTTTCCCACAATTTTATGGCTATTTTCTGCCAGCAGAGCTGTGAGGCTTAGGGATCTGGGCTCCACCATAGCTCTGAAGAAGAGTGCACTGCTGCTCAGGGGTGTCTCTGGACCTGTCCTGGCCAGGGAATTTTCACCTTGTCTCATATTTGGAAATAACGGGATCATATTGGCAACTTCTTATAAATTCCTCTGAATCAAGACAGCTGCCATGGAAATTTGTTTCATGCATGTAATGGGAAGTTGGGGGACACTTTTCTGATAGGCAGGATGAGTAGCATTGCTTCATCAGGACGAGTTATTCCCATGTGAGTGCAGCTCAGGGAGGCATCAGGAAGGTTTTACCTTCACTTGGTCCAGCTGCACTGAAGGGGCTTTCTCGCATGGAAAATTCCTTTAGTTGTGTCTCACTTTGCAACACTAATGATAATTTATAACATTTTTTACTTTCATGTAGGTTTGCAAAGAGTAATGAATCCCCACAACACTACTATGGGGAGTGAGGGCATGAGGGTAATTATTGTCCTTCTCCATCTCCAGAAGTCACGTACAGGCATCACAGCAATGGTAAAAATGTGCTTGCTGCTTTCCAGACACGTAGGAAGAGAATTGCCCTTCCCAAGGGCTTGCCTCCCCATGCCATTTCTGATGCTACTTGGGACAACAAAACCAAAAGGTCTTAGAGAGAGCAGTTAATGGGATGAAGGAAGGTTGCAAAAGCTGTGGAGCAAATACCTACAGTGAGTTATGACACTACAACCCCTAGGTTCCTGGCAATGTCCTGAAGGGTGTGCCCAGTTTTATGGTGGTTAGGGAGTATTATAGACTCATTAAGGTTGGAAAAGACCTCCAAGATCATCAAGTTCAACTGTCAAACCAACACCACCATGCCCACTAATCCATGTCCTGAAGTGCCATGTCTATGTGTTTTTTGAACACCTCCAGGGATGGTAACTACACCACTTCCCTGGGCAGCCTGTTCCAATGCTTGACCACTCTTTTAGTAAAGAAATTTATCCTTAGATTGATATCCAATCTAAACCTCCCCTGATGCAACTTAAGGCCATTTCCTCTTGTCTTATCGCTTGTTATTTGAGAGAAAAGACCGACACCCACCTCACTACACCCTCCTTTCAGGTAGTTGTAAAGGGTGATAAGGTCTCCCCTCACCCTCCTTTTCTCAAGACTAAACAATCCCAGTTCCCTCAGCTGCTCTTCATAAGGCTTGTTCTCCAGACCCTTTACCAGCTTCGTTGCCTTTCTTTGGACCATGGACAGTCCAGCACCTCCATATCCTTCTTGTAGAGAGGGGCCCAACACTGAACACAGTACTAAGATCTGTGTATTTCTGTCTGTGCTCTTAGCAGGAGCTGTGCAGAGACTGGCTCACGTAACCAGCAGTGCTCAGTCTGACCAGACACCCCGACTCAGTAGTGAACGTGTTGCAAATGTGTCGGGAGGTTCTCACCAGCACACAGCAAACTTGTGGCAGCACCTGGAGTTAAACTGGGATGATTGTTGCTCTCAACCCCTAGTTCAGTCCCCTAGTCTGCACCTTGATTTTAGGCTTACAAATAAAAGAAAAGAAAAGAAAAGAAAAGAAAACTCAGCTAGCACGGAAAAAAATACAGCCTGTTAGTGCAGGTATGTGGATGTTTGAGAAGCCAGGAGATAAAGTATCAGCAAAACAGCAGTTTGTCTTATGTTAACATCCATGAGGAGCTAGAATTATTTTTCCTCAAAAAAAATCCCCAGAAAAAAACCTCAGTCCAAAACAAAGTACCCTGAGAGATTTAAATGAACCAGCTATGTTGAAAGCAAGAAAGCATTTTTATGTGTTACAATATCCTTCACTAAAAAGATGTAGTTCAGCTTCAAGCTCTAATCGCTGCATAGTGTTTCACCTGCAGCTTCAATGTGACAAATGAAAATAATAGCTGGCACCATCCTCGGTGTAAAGATGATCTCTGGGGCGACCTGTTTTGCATGAATGCATCGTAAAATACAGTGCTTCACATTACAGAAAATAGCTCTGCAGAATGGTGGTTTCTTAATAAACTGTCACTGCAAGAAAACATTAATTTCATATCAGGGTAAAAGGACAGCAGCTAGAAGGGCTGCAGCAGCCATTTAGCTTAGCGTTGCAGCAGTGACCTTTCTTTCCTGAAACCCACCAGAACTGAAGCACAATTGTGTGTTTTGTAATGAATTTTGTTGCCCAAGTCTTCATTTTTACTACACACATCAGATCACACAAGTCACAGCACTCATCTCATCTGCTTGACGCACTGGTGAGCAAAACTGGGTTTCTGGTCCTGGTCTTTGCCCAATGAGGGATAGCACGTGCAGGGGAGAGTGTGCTGAGACCTATTAGTCCCTCTGCATCCACACTTGGCCAGTGAGGAGCTGGAAACAGCTGCTTTCAAAATCCTCTCTGTGCAGGACTGCTCGCCCTGCACCAGTTTGAAGAGTTTTTTTGGTGGACGTAGGAGTGCATGTCAAATGTAAAAAGGATGCTAAGATGGAGTGTGTACTCTGCTTACTCTGAATATGCATCCCTGGGCAAGGCTTTGATGAACATATCCCCAAATGTGTCACCAGGCCTTCCCAGACTCACGTGAGAAGTATCCCAAGCTGTCCAAGAGACTGCCTTCGATCGTGGTGGAGCCGACTGAGTCTGGGGAGGTGGAGAGCGGGGAGCTGCGCTGGCCTCCTGATGACCTGAAATCAGCAGAGGACAAGGGTCTTCATGGTGACCAAAGAGTCTGTGTCCAGCAGCACCAGCAACAGCAGCAGCAGCAGCAGCAAATGGATCTGGAAGGTCTGAATGAGTAATTTTCATCCTTTTTCTCTGTAAGAAGATAATTTCAGGCCATGCCATGCACTGAAGTTAATAGTGTACCAAAGAGCAGTAGGTGCTTGAAGGTGCCTAGAAACACACGCACTGGAAAGGGAGCCCCGTGGACTGAAAATTTCCTTGTATCTTTTGAACACATGGTGCTTTCATCCACATCAGGCTCACTTACGTGGCCACTTGCATGGCCAACAGGCTGTTTACTGGATGTTAGTAGTTCACTTTAGGAAACAGTGATCGTGTTCAACAGCATATATCTACCTCCCTGCCTCCTAGCCTAGAAGCAAAGTGTTTAACAGCTGCACATTTTCAAAGAATCATGGTGTCCCAGGAGTGCATTAATGTAGCAGGAGCTCACAAATATGTAGATATGACTAGTAATGTCACTGTGGGGTAAATATGGCTAGAGATAAGAGCTTGTTGGAGTGTAGTTTGTGCAGTAAATGCTCCAGTGTGGAACTGGTCTATTTATTTCTGTTTCTTTTTCTTCTCAGTGCTCTCCTTTTCCCTTAAAGAGTGACATGGTTTCCATTTCAGTGCACCATTTGCCACCCAGGTGCCCGGAGACAGCAGCCAGGATTGGGTGCGAGATGCACCTTCCCTTACCTTCAAAGGGATGATGACAAATGGTCATCACCTGTCAAATCACTTGCTATTCCAGTTGACATTTCTGGGTGGTGGCAACCACAGGGTTTGATCATTCAAAGAAGAAACATGAGCCAAATCTATGGCCTGACCTCCAGGTTGCACATTATGGCCTCTGTGTTGGTTTTGTGTGGCGCTGTTAGGACTCATTATGTCTTCAGAACTGAGAGTTTGAGCAGATTTCACTAAGAGAGCAGATAGCTCTCCCACTATGGTGACTGCCCTGCTTTTTATGAGAGGGATCATCACCTCATTTGACTACCTGTCCTGAGGTCTGACATCCCCTGTAAAGTCAGGCTGTGATGCACTCAGAGTACCCCACTCCAGGTTTAACTACTGTCTTGCAAGTCAAGTGGATTGTTTATGTCAAGTTCGAGCACCATGGAGGATCATGTACCTGGTGGAACAGGGAATCAAATTAAGGCTGTTGTACCTGTATGGGGAAATAAACACTGATGAACTATTTATTTGCAGATACTTTAGCACACCTGGCTCAAGAAGTGGAAGACAGTACAGATACCCTGGAAAGCAGAACTGAAGAGGATGAGTAGGGACTCCATGGCCTCAGAAGTGAAACTTCATTGTGAACGTTGTTGGAAAGCTGACACACTCTGAAGACATGTCAAAGTAATCTGTATTTAAATCTGCAAGGGTTTTATTTAGTTAGTACCTGGTAAGAAGCGTCTGGGCTTTAGAACTGTTCTTTTCAACATTTTGATTTTCAGGCTGGGATTCATATTATTTAATTTTTCCTTGGGAAACAATGGGACATGTTAGGAAATATGAGATTATCAAGGAAAAATGCTCCTAATTTCAATTAGCACATTTAATTGGATTTACCTTTTTCAAACAAGGCTGCTTTCAGGTATCAACAGCAGGACAAAGGGGTTACATTTCTACAGGAGGGATGTCTTAAATCTAAAACCTTTCTTGTTTTTAGCCATTTAAAACTAGCACTGTGATATTATGGACAATAGATGTAATATAATGTCACCATTTGATTTTGTAACTTTTGTATAGAGACACAAGTGTAAGATTTGCCTCCAGGCTGCTACCCTGGGGTGGCCCAGAGCAGTTCTCTCCCTTTGGCTAACCTGTGCAAATTCGGATCAACCAGCCTTTTCTTAGCCGCCTTTTCAATAAGGCTGATGCCTTTTGGAAACGCTTTCTTGCTGTACATTGCCGAGGCGGATTAGGTAGTCGCTGGTGTGTGTGGAGTGAGGCTGTCTGTTGTAGGCTTGGTCGTACTGTTCGTTCGCTCTTCAGGCCCAGGTCCAGCCGTGGCGTGGCACCCGCTCCTCTCCCTTGAAGCCAGTGAGATGTCTCCCGCTTCTGCCAGGGCTGGATTTGTCCCACCTTGTTAATAGAAATTGTTGTGACAGTTCTTCTTTTGGTATGTTCTGTGTGTAACGTCAGTGCAGAGGCCCAGCTGTTTCTCCCTCAACCTGAGCCAGGAGGAGGTTGGGGGTGGGTGACAGGAGCTCCATAGCACTGCCAAAACCTGCCCTCCATTTTGCCTGACACCAGGTCCTTCCCAAGCCACCTGCAGTAGCAGGGGGTGGAGAAGGACCAAAGTGGTGGGACACACTCCCACCTCCCTCCCGTCTGAGTGGCGCGGCCAGTAGGAGCACCGGCACCGCGGCTGCCCTCACCTGCGGCATGGCCCCTTGGCTTTGTTTGCATGGCCACCTCCTGGAGACCAGAGCTCACGGTGGGACAAGCTGTCTCTGGACACCTCAGGCCTTCAGTGGATTTTCCTTGGGATTTGGGGGCAGTTTTGACAGGGGTGAACCTGTCTCTTCATGGAGACCTCCCAGAGACTTCCTCCCACCATCCCAGGAGAAGCACTGATCTCAGCCCAAAACACTACCCATGGGACAGTGTTGGTGGAGACAGGTAATGCACGTACTCAGAAGGGTTTGACTGTGTCAGTGATGAGTGTCCTGTAAGCTATGAAGCTGGCTTTCTCCATCTCTGCAGGGCTGGATGGGGTCTGTACTTCCAATTAATGTTGCAGCCGGAAGAAGCCGCTCTCTGTAGGTGGAATGAAATAACAGGATTTCTTCCAGCATTAACTCCTAAGTTGACTACCAAGTGCTTTCTTTTCTCCAGTAATAATTTTCTCTAACAGCAACTTTTAATTGTGTGATGATGGATAAAATTTACTGGCCAGATGTATTAATAAGATAAGTTTATACATTCTTAGCAACCAAATTTAATATATTTACTTACAAAGAATTCTGTGCAATGAATGTTTAATACAAAGGAAAGAGACTATTTTACTTCAGAGCAACATTAATTTATGTACAAAACTATAGCTCATTATTTGGGGTGTTTGGGACCTAGACCCCTTTTTATAAGCAGTGTAGTATAGTGTAGTGTGATACTTAAGTTAAACTTTGCTCTCTCAACCTATATAACAATCTATTTTGCCTTCTTGATGTAGACTCTCTTACCTATGCCGTCACAGAATTATTTTGTTGGATGAGTGGGATTCTGGTCAGAGCACCGAATTTCACCAGAGCAACTGAAGGTTTCAGAGTACCTCCTAAATCTAGCTGCTGACCCCATCACTCCCTTCGCTGGTGACAGTTTTCTGCCAAAGCCAGTGAAGTGAGAACAAGCTCAAGATGTGTGTTTGGGAAGCACACGAGCAGCGAGAGGAGGTCCCCGGCATGGACCCGTCTGCAGCTGGTTCTGGTGGGAGGAAAGCTGCGCTGGCAAGGCGGCCGGGAGGACGTGAGGTGCTCTTTAAATGCTGCTTTTGCATCGACCGTCAAGAAGTTTTTCAAAGCTCTGGAGGAAAAAAAAATGACGGTGACGACATATTTTTAGCTGTGTGATTTCCTTTCAATCTGCGTCTGCCCAGCTCCGTGAGGAATGACGTTAGACATATCACTTAACTTGCTTTTCACTTTATAAAAGGAAAAACAGTTGTTTGAAACATTTCCCCCAATTTTTTTGTGCTCTCTATCTGCTTTCAGACGCTCCCTCCCTTCCTGCTCTGGATGGCCCTTATCCTATTTCCACCTGAGGTCAATGGCACTTCCCTAAATAAGTTTTCCAAAGAAACAACAAAATTCCATGTACACCCTGAAAAAAAAACGCCACGCAGCAGTACTTTTTTCGTCCTAGTATGTAGAGCTACAGCCCATATAGAAATGCCAGATTTCCTCCTTCCAGCCTAATTACTCCTCTCTTTCCTTTTCCTTCTTTCATGCTGCTCCCTTGAATTATTTTACCTGAAGTAAATGGATGCTTCAAACTAAAGCTCTCTCTTAAAGCCGTGTGGCCTCAGTTTAACAACCATGGAAAGCCAAACTCCTCCTCCCAGTTTTATTTTTCTGAACGTGGACCAGAGGCCCTAAAATAGGAGAGCAAGATAGAGAGAAAATTGTTTTATACAAACAAGCCCTATTTATTCAACTTGCAGGTCTATGAATATCCACTTAACTTGTCTGTGTGCAAGTGTTGTCTCTCTTATAAACTCAGTAGTTGTTTTGTATTTTTTTCTGGATTAAAAGCTTTGTAGAAACTAAAAAGGAAAAAAAAAAAGACATTCAGTCATATTTTTCTAGTCTAGCTTGTAGAATATTTCATGTAGTGCAGAAAGGAAGTTTTATGGAGTAAGATATTGTTGGATTTTGCTCTATTTCAGTTCTTTCTAATTTTGTAAAATGCCACCTGTACATAATACTCAACTAATGTATGTCCTGTAGATGTATTGCACCATTTAGCCTATTAAATGCCTATACTGGACCGATTGGAAGAAGTGGTGTACCCACAGTGTCTTGGTTTAAAAATGCAAAGGGTTGTTTACGGTGGTCTGCGGCTCCTGTCCCACCACTAATACAGCTAATGCAGGGGAACAAAGCCCGCTCTATCGCATGTCTTTGCCCCCTGGCATGCAGATACTTGCACTGCCCCTCCATCCCACATGTCCTACACAGATAAATTCAGATTTACATCAGAGGCAGTTGCCATCTCCTTTGAGCCCTTCCTAGACCAGGCAGCTCAAAGCTCACTGCTGCTGTCTTGGGATTTTCTTGCTGCCCCTCTTGGCGTGGCCCCTTCGCCCTGGGTGGCACCCTGCCTTGCGTGCTGTGCTAGCAGCGAGCCAGTTGGCTTATCTTCATTCACCTTTTAATGCAATGCACATTTCTAACTTTTTCTGGAAAGGCTGTTGTGGAGCCCAGCAGGAACTCCCATTACAAGAAACCTATACCCTGTGCAAGGAGAGCGAGGTCATGTGGCAGAGAAGATGAGAGGCGGAGATAGTCTGCCACTGAACATTTTTTCCCAAACTGTCAAGTTACCAAAAAGCAAAGGACCACTTTCCCAGTTCAAAAGCAGCTGAATATTACCATGAATATATCAGCATGGCAAAAAGCATTGCCTGGGGTCAAAGACAGTTTCTCCCCAGCCAGGCTGGGAACCTGCTGCTGCTGCAGGTCTGTGCCTGGGGAAGTGGTGGCATCGGTCAGGACATTTTCTGTATCCGAGGCTGGAGACAATGAGCCCAGCTTTGGCACTGCAGCGCTTGCAAACCTGATCCTTAATGTCATTTGGTACTGGAGTTTCCATGCACCATGCATGGAAAATCTCATGTCCAGGTGTATATTACCCCGGGGTGGTAGAGGGACTGACACTGCCTCCTGCTCACCTCCCCAGGAGCCGTCCCTTCCTTCTGGGGTTTTCCTGCATGGTGTATGGTGCTCAGACACATAAGGATGCAAGAGGTACTGCCTGAGGCTCCAGGGGATGCAGCTGAAACTGAGGCAGATTTTGTGTTGCTGTGAGATCTGTGGCTGAGTGCTGGCTGGTCTCTTTGCTTGAGTTTGAAGGCAGAGGGAGTTCATCTGTAATTAATTATATAGGATGATCATGGGAACACTGTTGTTTTGCTCCCAACATTTGTATTTTAAACTTAAATCCACTGGATCCTCAAGTTCATTTAATGTTATCCCACATATTATGAGACATTTAAATTTATCTTTAATCAGAAATCTGCTTAGTATTCTTTCTTTTAGGTGCATTCTGCTTGACGCTCCTGTCTAAAGGAGCCAATAACATTTTCTGTGGAATTAGCCTTTATTTAAACCACTAGCAAGAGATGGAAACTGGCTTTTGTGACAATGTCATGTCTAAATCAAATCAATCCTAATTTGGTTTTTTAACTTTTTTTTTTCCCAAATCCAATGTTTGTGTTAGTTCTTTTGCAGAGAAAGGTGATCCCTGGCAGCTACAGAGAGCCATGACCACATAACAAACAGCACATCCCTCACATTCACATTATAAAAGCTGTTACTCATATGCAGTGCTTCCACCACAAATGAGAGCAGAGCATCCTTCTTCCCTTTGTCTTTGAAAAATGTATTGTGCCTTTCATTTCAGAGACAGTAACTCTCCAAAGTTGAAATTCACTGAGTTCTGGAAAACTAGGATTTTAACAAAGTTTCTGTTTTTTTCTCTTAAAAAAAAAATCGTAAAAAATAAACTTGAAACATTAAAAAGCTGCAGTTTTCCTCTAAGAATGGTGATAAAACATTTTCCTCCATTTTCTCCAACACTACTGCCATGAAGAGGCCAAAAACATCACATCTAACCTTAACAGACTTCCCTTCTGGAGACCCTCCCAGAGCCCAGCTGGGAGAGCAGGCAGGAGCAGAGGAGCAGGGGACCCTGGGGAGATGGGGACACAGACCAGGAGCTCAGCTCTCCTTATACTCAGCTTTCAGACCCCAGACTTGGCACTACAAAGGACCGGGATCTTTTCACCCTGTCTGTCAATTCGTGCCCGCCTACTAAAGGAAATCTGTTTAAAATGCCTGTGATTGCAGTGGGGTCCAGCCATTAAATGGATGTTTGCAATCAAGCCAGCATTCAGCTTCAGCATGGCTCCTGGAGTGTGACAAATTCTCTTTATGAATTAGTCATTTAATTTATGAAACAGGTTGGATATTGTCACAGACCCACGTGTCCTCCACACCCCTGACAACTCTACCCCCACGCATTACTATTCAGTAGACGATGAAGCCATGAATACCCCTGGAACTGGGGTCCTGCTGGGATGTACAGACAGACCCAGAAGCTGGGGAAAGCTCCAGATACCACAGTGCTGAAAAGCTAAGAATAATTTATTGTTGCTGTTAACTATTCACTGATGATGATTCGAGCAGGAAGAAATAGCACAGACACCTATGTATCGCATCAACCCATCCTTCCCTTGGCAGCCCCGTACATCCTCCTGGATTAGGATCCTGTTCAGGCTGGTGAGGTCTTGCAAGTACAGAACTGCAATTGGAAACACAGGGGCAGAACAAAATAAACTGAACATGGGATGAAAACCAGCAACTCGGGTGCTATTTCACTGGTACTGGTCTTTAACTCCTAGCTTGGGTGTGCAGGGGGAAGCAACTAGCTTTTTTTCCGCGATTTTACAACCAAGGCAGAACAAAGCACATGTGACACAAAAATGATCTCCATGTAGCTGTGGAGTGCACTGGCTCTGGAAGCAGCATGGTTTGGTTTTTAATTCTTAATGGCCATGTCCAGCCACTAGCTCTCCTGAACCCCAGCAGGACACATGTGGCTGGGGCGGCTCATACTCCCATTCCTCAGGAGCCCAAGAAGAGGTTGGGACCTGCTGCAGAAGAGGTTTTTCTAAATCTCAAGTGTTCCTGCCCATCGTGGTTTTAGTTAATTTACCTCAGTGGTGCAGCCCAGAGGTGCTGGGATGGCATCCCTTGGTGTGCAGGATCTAACCCCACTCCTGCGAAGGGTCTCTGCTGAGAGGGAAGAGCAGCTCCTGGTGCTTTTTCCACCATGAAGCCCTCGAGGTGCCACAGGGATGAACAGTTACTCCCACTATGCTGAAACCAGTTTTGCTCCAGTAGGAACAAGAAAAAAATTGAGATGTGGTTTGGGACGCTAAACACCAGGAGGACTTGGTGCTTAAAGCACAACCAGAAAACACGAGCAAAGGCAAAGCAGCCACTTGACTCCTGCTGTCCCCAGCACCTTCATTCTAGCTCAGGGTCTCCCTTTGGACTAAACCCAGTGCCCTTGGTTACCTTTAATGACCCTTTAGCATAAGGACACATCTCAGATTGAAGCTGTGCTTCTCAAGTGTGATCATAACTGAGGAGACTCATCTGAGTTCCCTGGTTCACATGGAGGCTAAGGTGCTGCTTCCTATTTATAGCCAGGCTGGGTTAAATAAAGTGCCTTATTCATCCCTGAGGTTTTAAACAAATTCCAGAGAGGACAAAGGGCCTTGTGTCTTTTTCCCCACCCTTTTTATTTTTTTTTTTGCCTAGTTTGTACATGCAGAACTAAGTCTTGTTCCAAGAGTGGATCAAAATAAGACTAGAAAATTATTTGCTGTCTCAGAACCACTGTCCTGCTAGAAGTCATCTATATGATTTTCATATGCAGCTTAAGAAAAAGAAGCTATTAAATTCATACAAAGTTTTGATGTGTGGGTACACATACTGCTTCTTGGTCCACCGATAGAAATCCTCCAAATTTGCTGTCATTACTTTGCATCCACTGCAGCTGAGGGATGAGTTTGGGCACCTAGGGGACGAAAAAAGGAATAAAATGAGGGTATTTTAAACCACTGCTTTATAGAAATTCTTAGTAATATATTGAAATAAGCAGAGCAAGAGATGGTACTTATCATGCTAAGCCACTGTCCCAAGCAAGGCCAGCTCTGAGTCAGTGCAGATTTTATTGCATTCTTCAAAGTTTTTCTGGTTTCTAACAGAGGTGTGTGCCCTCCTCACCATGCAGAGCCACAGCGTGTTTGGGGAGCAGTGCTGCTGGAGGTGCTTCACTGAACAACGCAGCAAACTGCATTGCTTAGGGGCTTGCATTTCATTCCAGCAAATAGAAAAGAACTGATTTAATTCCCAAATAACCCAGACATGTAATTACCTTGTTTTCACAATAGATGATTTTGTCACAACCTAGCATCTGGCTCCAGTCGTGATAAGCACTCATGTAACCCAGCCAAAGCTTTCCTTACAAGTGATTTGATTTTAAACGATTTAGGGCAGCGACTGCCTTTTGGTTGCTTTGTGTTGGAAATACCTGCCCAGCACCTGCAGCAGTGGCTCCGGTCTGCAAGCAGGAGGGTACCCAGCAGGAGATGCCCGCAGTGCCTGGACCCAGGCAGAGGTGCCTGGTCCATACAAGCCCATGGCTCGAGCTGTGCCTGCCCTGCTTTGGGGCAGCTTTTGGCATATTGCCCCACTCCCTGCTGCTGCCAGCCCTGCTCCCCACTCCAGCCCGCCCGGGGAGGGGGCTGCCGGCAGAGCCCTGCTCAGTGGGCAAGCTGGCTCTGGCAAGGACAAAACCAGCAGGTTTTTGCTGCGTTCCCCACTGCAGGTGCCCATGGCCAAACTGAGAGTGGGCTGAGACCAAAGGAGGCGGGTGAAATGGTCCAAGAGCTGCACAACACATTTCCTGGAAGTAGAGTTAAAGCAACAGCTCTGAGTCTCTGCAGTTACCTTTCCTGGTTACTCTTGAGTTGCTAGGAAAACCACAGACAAATTAACTAATTTGTTCCTTTTTTTTTTTTTTTTTTTTTTTTTTTTTAATCCAGAAAAGCTCTCCTGCATTGATATGAACACATAAACTGTTTCTGCCATGCAGAACTCTGTCAAGACCTGTGCTTGTTATTCCAGATTTACAATAAAAAATATTGTGCAAATGACCTAGATACATAGAGTACAGCACTTCAGTGTGGATTTGGATAAGTCCCACACACATCCCTAATCAGAAAACATGTACAGGCTTGGGAAAACACCATGATGTGATATTATAGAGTCTTAATATGTAGGTGTGCATAAGTTACAAAAGAGACGGGCAGTACTGCATTAATGCTGGAAACTGTCTTTTTTATCAGTTTGTAACATCTGCTGGCCAAAGGACAGAACTAAGAGCACCTTGAGATGTAAATCAACCTGATCCACCAAGTTGGTACCTGAACTGAAGTCATTTTACCTCTTCTGTCTCAGTCTTAGAAAACTGAATAAATTACTAGTTCCCAAAATGAGAACCAGATCCTGCTACATTTTAGCAAAATCTTCCTGCTTATGGAACTATTCTTGCTTGGAAGGAAAATTCCACACTTTTTCGTGCCTTGAACAGGAGAGGGTGTGAGCTCTTAGCAGAAGCATGACTGCAGATGTCAGGATAAGGCCCATGCTTTACACAAGAGGAGAATATGGCTCTCACTATAGTGTGGTCACACCTGGAGTGTTCATAAACAACAGTTTCTGTATCAACATATGCAATAGGTGATGCATCGCAGTAGGTAGGTTTGTAAGTACTGTACCACTGCAGAGTAGTTAATTTACACAAGTTAAACAAACACAAACCAAATGAGACATACTGGCAGAGAGCATATGACACCAAACATCAAATATTCAACATTCCTAGAGTGACCATCAGCTCTGCTTGAGAGAATGATTTTGGAAGAAACTTGAAGAGCTCATTTCCACTCCAAATTCACTGTGATTAGCACTGCACTCAAGATACTCGTGTTGATATTTCAGGCTTTACAAGGCACCAATATTTATTCAGTTTTACAATGTCACCTTCCTTTTCAGTGAATTTTAATAAACTTTAAGATCATGACTAGAATTCACAAGTTTAATTTTATCAGGACTGTGTACAACAGCACTAACTCAGGAAACTTGCATATACTAGTCTTTCTACAGGCTACCAGGGACACAGAAGAATCTATACACTGAATTATCCCATAGTTAAGATAGATCTTCTCTTTGTGGATTTATTTTTTTTACCTAGAATGATACTATAACTGTCTGAGTAATGTTTTGCTACCAACTCAAAGCAAAATGGTCTGGACACAATATATATGAAAGAACAAGAATCTCCAATGTCTAATGTGAAAACAGCTAACACAGATGCCCAGCTTTTATCACAGAGACATAAACCAACCTCAGCTGTGTCCATACTGCTAGGCTAGGTCTGGTGAAGTTGTGCTCACAAACCTCCAATCCAGTGTTCCTCTGAGATCAGGTATTTACAGAGGCAATTTCTTTGACTTTGTGGACCTGCTTCTAGATGGGTAATACACTGCATTTGGGCATTTAACTGTTGTTGGAGCTTACTTTTGAAGTGGTTGTGGCCCTGTTCATTTGGTGTGCATTTCTTGGCAGCTTTGCTGGACCTCCACTGAGAACTTTCCCCATGTGTCATCTTGGAGGGATCAGATAGCTCAAACAAAGGAAGGATTAAAAAACACAGGATGGGTTCCCTTATGGTGATGGTGTGTTTCCCTCTCCTTTTTGGAAAAATTTAGCAAAAGGGTAGGTTAGTCTGAGCTGGTCTCTTCTGCACCAGAGGCTAGTGAATTTGACCCACAGCCTACAGTAGAAGTCAGCTAATATGCCCCATCTTTGCTAAGCAGCTTATTTTCTGTCTTTGAATTCCTACATGACAAGCACACAAAGAGCATATTAAAGATTAATGCAAAAGTCCCTGAAGACTGCAGCTTCCTGAAAGGCACCACGCAGTAGGTCTTCGTTAGCGCATGAGAGCAGATGGACACACCACCGGGGGGCTGACAGCACATGCAACGCCTCTGCGCACTTTCTTCTCCAGCCTAATGCCTCTGAACTTCGTAAGCAGCCTCAAAACATCCATAAATGATTCAGAAGAAGATGGATTAACCAGGAGAGAGAAGTGTTGCTTGCTGGGTTGTAGGAGTCTCTAGACCTCTGTTCTGGTTCTTGTTTCAGCACAACCTTAGGCATAGCCACATCATTTACCTGAGCTGAAGTCACACAGGAGATTTATATGTTCAGTCCCTAAATTTTTAACCCCTCCATCTTTACTTTCCTGGGAGTATCTGCCATCCCTCAGTAAAGCACTCTGCATTTTTATATCTGACATCCAGTCACGTACCCCTGTGGGATTCACAAACTTTTCATCGGTGGGGTCTGGTCTAGGAGACAGTGTCCCCACAGGGAAGTTGCTGGGAAGTTGTTAAGTGTTCCCCACTAAAAGCACAGCATGGAGATGATACACCCATTAAAAGCACTGACACTCTTCTCATTTTTTTCCCTTTTCACTCCAAATTTTAAAGCAGCAATTTGTATGCCTAGCATTTCAGAAATGTTTAAAATTAAAAAAGACTACCAAATAATACTTCCAATGCCCACACAACGTGACACTGAACACTGCTGCTTAGCAAATTGGACAAGAATCATTATACATGATACAAGAGCGTGAGTATAACAAGTGTTTTTACTTGCAGCTCCTGGAGACAGTAGCGGTTAGCATAAAACATACTGGTGAGGCTGGCATGAGTTAGGGATTACGTCTTCAAACTAATGGGTAGAAACCTGCATGTAGTTACCAGAAGATGTTACTCTTCAGTTCTTGACTCTTCTCCTTTTTGACATTCACTTTCATGTTGCATTTCTGGTGCTGATGCTGAGCTTTATACACAGAACACAAAATAGCTCAAATACTCTGCATTCCTATCAGCAGTCGCCTAGTGTTGTAACACACTCATCTCTCCTCCCCAGGACGCAGCTGCCTCTGCTGGACACGAACAGCCAAGGGAGAGCTGAGGAGCCAAACCTGTGGTTATAGTGATGGTTGGCCAGACCTTGCTGCCTGCCCCAAGCAGGTGCCGGTGCTCAGCCCTCCGCAGGTGCCACCAAACCAATACCTACAAACCAAACCGTTGCCCTTTCGCAACCCACACGTACTTAACACCTTTCTGCTCTGCCTTCTCTTCATCCCTGTCTGCTGAACTGGCTGACACAACAGCAGTCACCTGCCACCAGAGTCATTGGCAGATGATTGTGACACCCCTGGGACCTATCTGGGGCTGGCTTGAGCCGTTGCTCCAGGTTACAGAGTGGAGGGACAGACAGCAAACTTTTTGTCAGAGCTACCAGTGGGACCTGTCTCAGCTCCTTGTCCTGTGCTTTAATGCTGAGATTTGCTCCATGTGGCATTCAGCCTCAGCACTGCCCAGCACCCTGCATGATGCTACGAGCTCTCCATCTGCATCTCTGCTCTGTGATGAGTCACTGGAGCTGCAAACTTGGGCAATGCCTGGTTGTTTTCTGAACTTTCATCGAGTTTTGTGGCAACTCCGTTATCTTGCTAAATAATAATCCAGCCACACAATTTATCCCACAGCCTGGGGCATCATGCAAATGAATTTTTATTATCAAACGTTCAAAAGGGAACTTTTTTGCAGAAGAACATGTTTAAAAACATCTAACAATCTCCACTTACTTCAACACAATATTTCCAAGTAGAGGAAAAAAAAATACCTTGCCCAGCTTCCAGAAACACTCTACTCTCCATAGAAACTATAAACTAAACCAACCCTACTAGTGATTGCAGCTCAATGGAGCATTTTAGTTAATAGGTTATTTGAGTAAGAGGGATATTTGCAAAACATCACTGCTAATCCTGCCATTCGCTGTATGTGGAAGGGCTCCAGCTGATTTCACTGAAACTCCACCCATGCAGAGTAGGCAGCAGAATGAGGGACACAATGAGCTCTGGCCTTTTTTAACAAAAATAATCTGTCAGCAGCCATGTTTCAATGTAAACTAATCAGGAATAAATATGGAGTTGTTCCTCCATAGTAGTTCAACTTTTTTTTTTTACTCTCTGTCCCAGCAGAGCAGTTCAGGATTTGCTTTCACATCAGAGAGAAAAAAAAAAAGGTGGACTGACTATGACTGGCTGTGGGGTAGCCAAGGCTGGGTGTGAGTCATGGGGTAACCAGCCTCTTGTGCTGCCCCAAACCAACTTACCTTGCACTTTCCCCTGGTCAGTACTAGGAAAACCTCTCTGTCTTTCTCAGCATGGGTAGAAAATTCTAGGAGTGCTCCAAGTGGGGTTTTTTAGCCTGCATCCTTTCTGCAAGCTGACTCTACTTCTACTCACGCCAGCTCACCTGGCTGGAAGTGCCACCAAACTCCTGCCAGAGGGTCTTGTGTGCACAGATGAGTGAAATCATAACACTGGGTTTGAGCTCAGCTTTACTCCACAACAAAAAGCACGTCCTTTGAACTAGATTTCTCTTTCTGAAGTCTTAGCCATTCCATTTAGCGCAGGTTGATTTACACCTACCTGTCCTGTTTCCCATGAGAAGTCACAAGCTGAGTTTTAAAGGCAAACCCCTAAGTAAATTTATAGCCTACATCAGGTTTTTCATCTTCGAAGAAGCAAATCCGTAAATGTCCCATACAAGTGCTTCAAATATCATTCCCTTTTTGATTCATTGTGCTTGAAAGGCTTCCTGAGCCAGAAAATGCAGACCTCTCTGGGATATTCATTTTGAAAGTTGAACAAAGGACTGAGGCATCATTTAGGAAGTCTGTTCAACACTCCAGATGAGCAACCCAAATATGCAACTGCATATATTATCTTCCTTCTGACAGAGTGACAGCAGACTCTCCATCACACAAAGCACACTAATACTTCAAAAGAGGCCAGTGCTTAGGAATGTGAATGTTCAAGGTGTCAAGCGCCTGTTTCAAGAAGTTGAAACAGCTTTTGCAAAATACATTACAAATTGAAGACACACGCATCTGCGCAGATATTTGCAAAGGCTGGGTGGTCTAGGCACAGGGACCTCTGGGCTGTAGGACCGTCAACTCCAGATGTTCAAAAGTTCTACGATTGACTTAAAATGACAAGATTTAAAATGAGTGGATTTGGGCTACCTGGTTGCTTTTTGCAGCAGGGGAAGAGGAGAGGTATTGTGTTTTCAGTCATTTCTCTGCAGCAAAAAAGGGCTGAGAACATCCTTTAGAAAATCTCCAAACTGAGATTCTCTGATAGTTTCATGACTCCAGGTGATGGATTTCCAGAGAGAGAATGAGGGAACGTGATCTAGCGAGCAATAAACCCTAAGTCAGTGATACTGCCTTGGAAGCCCTCGTTCCCTCACCATTTCAAGCCTACTCTGTGATGTTGGGCTGGTCACTGTGTCCTTCTGCACTAAACCCACACAGGGACATCAGCCCCAGGGCTGGACTCCTGTGCATCCTGCCTTACCAAAGGAGACGCAGAGGCTCCCTAGGAGGGACATGGGAAGATGTAAAGCCTGGAAAGGAGGACTCTACAGCTAGCCTGATATGCATGGGGAAGCCCAAGTTACACTGCAGGAAATCCTGAGGAAGGAGGTGGTTCAAGTTCCACCCTTCCCACCAACTTACACACTGGTCTCAAGGGGTGCTTGCCTCTGCTCAGAGCTTGCAGCCAGGAGCCTTCTTGGGACAACCCCAGCCTTCCCCTCCTCCCAGCACGACCAAGGGGCAGCCCCTGCCAGCACAGAAAGGTGTTTCAGGACCTCCCCTCCACCAGGTCAGCTGGAAAGAGCACAGCTCAGGGGCTGTTGTCTGGGGAGATTTGGAGACAAGGGAAAGTGAGCCTCCAGGATTTCGACCCTTGCCCTCGTGAATCCTCAGTCCAAAATATGTTTTTAATTCACACTTATCTTCAAGCTCTAAGCAGCAGCCTACAGGGTCTTTCTCTTCCCTTCTCGGACAAACAGCTGTTTGATGTTGCCTGCAAAGTGCTGTAGGTTTTTTCCTATTTAAGCTGTTGAAAATAAATTGCAGCCTCACATCTCCCTCGTGCTTTATGGAGCCATCTCCTCCAAGGCAGGAAACATGGTCAAATCCCCCAGGCAGGGGTGAAAACTCCTGAGACTTCTTCACTTCCCACTGCGTGCACCAGACAGCTCAGCCCCCCGTTCTGAAAGTGATGGCTTCGTCCTGATGCTGCCTCCTGGAGAAAACACTGAGCCACTCAGATAGGACAAGGAGCATGCCAGGGACCTCTTTCAACTCAGAAAAATTACAGAATAATTTAGGCTCAGAGGGATCTATGGATTTTATTTGAGCCCTACTCAAAGCATGGCTACCTTTGGTGGTAAAGCAGTCTGCTCATGGCTGTGTCCCATTGAATCCTGAACACCATCAAGGATGGAACTGCCAAATCCTCTCTGGGCTCCTGTTTTCCTGCTTGGCCACCCTCTTGGAGAAGTTTTTTTTTCCTTTATGTCCTATCCCTTGCTACAGTGTACGACTGTCACCTTCTGCCCTTTCACTGTACACACCTGAGAAGAGTTACCCTCTTCTCCATAACCAACCACTGGTGGTTAGGCAAGACAGAAAAGAGATCTCCCTTTAGTCTTCTGAGGATTGGAAAGTTGGGCTTAATAAAAAGATGAAACATTGACTCAGACCTGGTGCTCAGGATGTCTTGGCTTAGCGACTCACTCTAACACCAGCCTTCCTGACACCCACTGGCAGGTAATCAGAGGAACGTGGCTCCAAAGTGTCCAGGTCTCATGGGAACAGCTCCTCTGTGCTCCAAGAGGAGGTCAGTTTCTCACTGTTACCATCTGAACACTTTGAAGAAGATTTTTTTCCATGTGGTGATCACCTGCCATGAAGATCATGCTTGAAAATTGTGTTGGGTTTGCGTGGCAAGGTTTTAGTGTGTGTGTGTGGAGTGGTTATAGGGGTGGTTTCTGTGAGAAGCTGCTAGAAGCTTCCCCTATGCCCAACAGAGCCAATGCCACATATTTAACAAGGGGGAGAAAAAAATCTGGGCAATGAAAGCAGACAGAGAGAGGAGTGAGAAAATGTGAGAGAAATAACTCTGCAGACACCAAGGTCAGTGAAGAAGGAAGGGCAGGAGATGCTCCAGGCACTAAAGCAGAGATTCCCCTGCAACTTGTGGTGCAGACCATGGTGAGGCAAGCTGTCCCCCTGCAGTCCATGGAGGTCCATGGTGGAGCAGATGTCCACCTCATGTCGGAGCAGGTGGATGCCTGAAGGAGGCTGTGACCCTGTGGGAAGCCTGCACTGGATCAGGCTCCTGTCAGGACCTGTGGAGAGAGGAGCCCAGGCTGGAGTAGGTTTGCTGGCAGGACTTGTGACCCCGTGGGGGACCTGCGCTGGAGCAGTCTGTTCCTGAAGGACTGCACCCCATGGAGAGGACCCACGCTGGAGCAGTTAATGAAGAACTGCAGCCTGTGGGAAGGACTCATGTTTGAGAAGTACATGGAGAACTGTCTCCTGTGGGAGGGACCCCACTCTGAAGCAGGGGAAGAGTGTGAGGGGCCCTTGCCCTGAGGAGGAAAGAACATCAGAGACAATGTGTGTTGAACTGACTGCAACCCCCATTCCGCATCCCCCTGCTCCTGCTTCACTGGGTGGGAGGAGGTAGAGAAATCGGGGGTAAAGTTAAGTCTGGGAAGAAGGGAGGGGTGAGGGGAAGGTGGTTTTAAAATTTGATTTTATTTCTCATTATCCTACTCTGACTTGATTGGTAAAAAATGAAATTAATTTTCCTCAAATTGAGTCTGTTTTGCCCGTGACAGTAATTGCTGAGATAACTCTCTCTGTCCTTGTGGTAACCCACCACAAAAATACAGAAGTTTCTTTCACACCTAAATAGCAATTTTTAAAAAAATACACTGGATGTGATAGGTGGGGAGCAGATGGTCTGCGGGGTCTCTGTGCTTAACCTCTCCAGCTATAAACTGAACATTACAAAACTCCCTTTGTCTTACTTTTATCTATCTTCTCCAGGGACCTTTTCAAGGTCTTTGGGCAAGGGCTGTCTTTCCTGAATCCAGACAGTGTTTAGCAAAAGAAAACTCTGGTCCTGTTTGGTTCCTGTGTGACATAAACCATAGAAAGTCATAAGTTGGGACTTTTCCTCTATGGTTGGTGCTGTAGCAGTGCTACCAGTGACTCACAAATCAATACGCTTCACTTCCACCCAGCTTTTCATGGGCAAGGAAGGTGTTTCCATAACAGAGATGTGGAGGAAGCCACGGTGACAGTGTGTGTAGGAGTGGGGCTCTGCAGGCGCCTCAGCTGCTCCTTGTCACATCGAACACATTGTGCACTGGCATTGCTAAAAAGCGGTGGAGGACAATAGCTATTGCTGTTTTCTCCTGTTGGGACAAGTACGTCCTTGTTTAAAAATCCACACCTCTATGCACACCTACACAATACTCCAAATCATTGCAATATGTGGACTCAGATGATATGAATAATATAAATATTCCTTTGTACTTGTTAAGAGATTTAAGCTCTCCCGTCCACACACCCGCCCCTGTATGCCTCTATATATCTGATAATATGGGATTATAAAACAGTGCTGTTATTCCTGTGGGGTTTGATTATTTAACATTGTACTGAGCAAAGTTATCAGAGTAATCCTGATGGACCAAAATAACTCTTTGTTTCTGATGTGGTGTTTGCAAAATCGGAGCCAAAAATAGCTATTGGCTGTTTGACTTGAAATATTGCTGACCTTTCAGCACACCCAGCAGAATCTGCCAGCACAGAAATCCCTTTGTTCTGGGTGTGCAGAGCAAACCAGCCTCCACTCATCTCTTCCATTTGACTCCTTGGGTCCAGTCCCATTTGCTTTCAGTCCCCCTGGGTCATGTGCCGAAGGGGAGAGAAATGTCAGCCCCTGTCAGCCCCACCTGGGAAGACTGTCTGGTCTTACAGGAGAAGAGAGGTCTGTAAGAGCACGCCAACACCTGCCCCATGTAGGTGACTGTTGTAGGTGACCCAGAGGCAGTCACAACTGTAAATGTCTTTTGAACTGTTTCCTCCTCCATGCACAGAGGCAGACCTGGACCTGGATGACAGATGGGAGCCAGGAGACCGTCCTTGGTTCTGCTCTCTGTTCCCCCTTTTCCTCTCTGGTTTGCAGTTCTCTATCCTGCTCAGGGTTTTGCTGGTCAACACACCAATAAACACCTGACTCCCCTAAAGAGGCAAAGTGTGTTAGGTGTTTGTCAAAGCTCAGGTCCATGAAGCCCTGATCCCTGCAACTAATTTCTTCCTATATACCCAACCCTTCAACTCTTCTGTTTCTCCTGTGGTTTAAGAGCCTCCCTTTATCCTCTGTCTCACACTGAAGCTACAGTCCCATATCAAAGGGTAAGGATTTAAGAAATTCCTGCACAGGTCTCATGTTTTCTTCTCCTCAGCCATGCAGATGATTGTGAGAGTGGTGCCTCCTGCTCATCTCTACTCCTTCTCACAGTGTCTCTTGTCCATCATTACTCCTTCTCATCCTTCTCCCACCTCCTTAGCTGAGAGAAGAAACCCAGGGCACACAGGAATGAAGGCACCTCATAAATCAGGGAGCCATCTGAATGTACAGAGACATCAGGAGCAAGTTCAGACAACAGCCAGAAAAAAGGTGATATACTTCTTGTCCAGGGGTCTATTCCTGCCTTGACCCATGGGACCACCAGTGGGCAAGTCCAAGAGGCAGGGAAGACCCTGCTGGGCTGACACTCAGAAGAGAAGCCTTGTGAGAAGCAGCTCCAGCTTTTCCTTAACCACCCTTCCTTGACTTGCCACAAGGCACAACACCTGGTTTGCTGGACACAAAGTGATATAGTTCAGGACACCAAGCAAAAATTTTGTTGCTGGCCATGTTTGAAGAAAACATCTGCTCATGCTGGATCTTGAGGGAAGCTCCAGCTGACATCATAGATTGGACCCAGAGCTCTGGTGACGTGCAGAAGTGGCTGCGGGGAACTGAGTGTGCAACACTGCTTTGACAGTTTCAAGGCAAGCTTCTCTGAAGTGCACAGAGGTCATGGAAAGGAGAGACTCTTGAGGAATTCAGCTGTGAAATTCCTGCAAGCCTTTCATGTGCAAACTGTGATTATTTTGAAGGTTCACACATTTAGTTCCATTTAGGGGAATTTTTACAGAAAAATGTGGCCTTGATATAACACACCCAGCAAATTTCAAATGACTCTCTCAATCATAAAATGGACAGAACTGTACTCTTTTTAATGCTTTGTTTTCAGAAATTGCTACTTAGGTTAACATTTTTACATATACAGTAAATACCAAATTGCCTGGCTCAGTCAGAATACTCTTAATGTTACATTTCAGCCCAAAAAGGAAAAGGCTGCAAACTAAACAAAAGTGAAAAAGGGTCTTATAACTGGAAGCATCAGGCAGGCATTAGCAGGACAGCCTGTAGCAGATGCTGATGGGCCTTTCCAAAGATGATGCTGTCAGCAAAGGTATTCCTACATCTGCTGTGGGAGTACAAGAGAAACAGCAAAAAGGAGGAACTTGGAAATATTAGTAAGCTCTACTGATTTGGATAATACTTACTTCTCCTGCAAGAAGTGCACATGTACTGGTCAGACACTGTGAGAAACACCTTGTTGTGAACCTGCTGGGAAGGGACTAGTCCTACTTTTAAATTAGTTTCTAACGGTGTTAGGATGAGACTGGTTGTTTAAGGGATGTTCCTTGCCAGCAACAACCCCAGTAGCCTACCTAAAATCAGTTTTTATGTAAAAGAGATAAAACTTGGGGGAAGAGAGGGTGGAAGCAGAAAGGGATCGGCATCTAACCTTTGAAACTCAGCCAGTTTTAAACACGGTTTGATTCACACTGGTGCTGTGAATCACCATAACAAAGTCATCACTCCCTGCCTGACACCCCTG
>NW_010333452.1:0-1196 GCF_000700745.2 Antrostomus carolinensis | reverse complement strand
GAATGTGCAGCAGATGATAGATGCTTCATTACAGACCGGATCTTCCATTAACCCTTTCAGTGGTTAGGACAAATTCTTGCTTTGCTGCTTTGATCGCAAACTGTCTTCAGGAATTATCCGCAGCAGAATCCGGTTCACATGGCATCGATCTCACATTTGACCTGCTTGTCTTTTGTTGCTTCACATCCTTATTTTACCATTCTTCAAAGACAAGTGTATTTTCTCTGTAACAAGACCATCTCGTAGAGGGTTAGCCTACAAAGGGCAGATTATTGGAGAATCAAGACCAAAGCCCTTTGGGATACTTGTGTAAATTGCAGCTGAAGCAAATGGTATTTAAACAGAAAATCTGGGCACAATTACAAGGGGAAGAGGGAAGCCACAGAGGACCTGGAAGATCCTCCACAGACTGACAAGATCTCGTAGCCTTGGCAACACCTTCTCCTGATTATCCATATCAAATACAGAGAATAGGGCATGAAGGAGGTTGCTAATCAAGTACTACCTTTGATGATCTTCTTCATTTCTGCCATTCTGCTCTGAAGGGCTCTTGTATTTCTCCCAGCCCATGAAGAGGCCTGGAGGATTTGCCTGGAGGAGCAGCAAGCAGCTTAACTACCAGAAGTCGTATGAGGAGAGGCTGAAGTTTCTTGGTTTGTTCAGCCTGGAGAAGAGGAGATTGAAAGGAGATCTCATTGCGGTCTAACCGAGAGCTTATGGTTCAGGATTAAAGGGATGGCAGGGAAAGGGGATGTTACAGTGGGAGTCTGATCAGGCCACCAGAGCAGGGAGACAGAGCAGATGAGGCCCTCTCTAGGCAGATAGGAGCAGCCTCATGTTCACAAGCCCTGGTCCTCATGGGGGACTTCAACGACCCTGATATCTGTTGGAGGGACAGCACAGCAGGGCACAAACAATCCAGGCGGTTCCTGGAATGCGTGGATGATAACTTTCTCCTCCAAGTGGTTGAGGAGCTGATGAGGAGGGGTGCCATGCTGGACCTTGTTCTCACCAACAAGGAGGGACTGGTGGGGTATGTGAAGCTTGCAGGCAGCCTTGGCTGCAGCGACCATAAAATGGTGGAATTCAAGATCCTTAGGGCAGTGAGGAAGGCGAACAGCAAGCTCACCACCCTGGACTTCAGGAGAGCAAACTTTGACCTCTTCAGGGGTCTGCTTGGTCAGGTACTGTGGGAT
>NW_010333451.1:0-1254 GCF_000700745.2 Antrostomus carolinensis | reverse complement strand
AGGGGTTGGTGGAACCACCATGACGTCATCTGGAGCACGATGACATCATCAAAATCCCATTTCAAGGTCTTTAGAACAAATCTACGGTCAAGTAGAGGTTGGTAGAACCACCATGACATCACCTAGAGCACGATGACGTCATCTAGACCATGATGATGTCACCTAAACCCAATTTATGGACCTCTTGATCAAATCTATGGCCAAGTAGAGGTTGGTGGAATCACCACGACGTCATCTAGACCCACCATGACGTCATCAAAACCCAATTTATGGACCTTTAAAACAAATTTATGGTCAACTAAAGGTCGGTAGAACCACCATGACGTCATCTAGACCATGATGATGTCATCAAAACCCAATTTCAAGCTCTTTGGAACAAATTTATGGCCAACTAGAGGTTGGTGGAGCCACCATGACGTCACCTGGACCATGATGATGTCATCTAAACCCAATTTATGGACCTTCTAATCAATTTTATGGTCAAGTAGAGGTTGGTGGCTCCACCATGACGTCGCCTAGAGCACGATGACGTCACCTAGACCTGCCATGACGTCACCTAGACCCAATTTATGGACCTCTTGACCAACTCTATGGCCAAGTAGAGGTTGGTGGTTCCACCATGACGTCATCTGGACCACCATGACATCACCTAGACCATGATGACATCATCAAAACCCAACTTATGGACCTTTTAATCAACTTTATGGCCAAGCAGAGCTTGATGGTTCCACCATGACATCACCTACACCATGATGACATCACCTAGACCTGCCATGACGTCATCTTAACCCAATTTATGGACCTTCTGGTCAAATCTATGGTCAACTAGGGGTTGGTGGAACCACCATGACGTCATCTAGAGCACGATGACGTCATCTAAACCCATTTCTAAGGTCTTTAGGGGAAAGTTATGGTCAACTAGAGGTTGGTGGAGCCACCATGACATCATCTGGACCATGATGACATCATCAAAACCCAACTTATGGACCTTTTAATCAACTCTATGGTCAACTAGAGGTTGGTGGTTCCACCATGACGTCATCTGGATCACGATGATGTCATCTAAACCCACTTCTAAGGTCTTTAGGGGAAAGTTATGGTCAACTAGAGGTTGGTGGAACCACCATGAGGTCACCTAGACCACGATGACATCATCAAAACCCAATTTATGGACCTTTAAAACAACTTTATGGCCAAGTAGAGGTTGATGGTTCCACCATGACGTCATCTGGACCATGATGACATCATCTAGAC
>NW_010333450.1:74293-85482 GCF_000700745.2 Antrostomus carolinensis | reverse complement strand
ACTCCATGGGAAGCTTGCTTTGGAATATCTTATTCCTGAACTTCATGCTGGGAAGAGCAGCAGAGGTGAACTGACTAAACCCTCATTCCCTGCCCCCTGTGCCGCTGTGGGGGAAGGTAGAGAAATGAGGAGCAAAGTGATTTGAGCCTGGGAAGAAGGAAGGGGTAGGGGAAAGGTGTTGTAAGATGTGGTTGTTATGTCTACTCAGATGATTTGCAATGAATTAAATTGATTTTTCTTCCCTAAGTTTGAGTCTGTTTTGCCTGTGACCATAACTGGTGAGTGAGCCGCCCCTGTCCTTCATTCCTAATCGCATACCCCCTTTGTCATGTCTCCCATCCCATCTCACTGGGCTGGGGGAGTAAATGCGGGACCACATGGTCCCACTGTGGGTCAAACCACCACACTCAGATATTCTCACTCCTCTCTCTCGCTGCAATTCCACAGTCTTTTTTTTTCCCGTCTTAAATATGTTATCCCAGAGGTGCTACCACTGTTGCTGATGGGTTTGGCCTTGGCCAGCAGTGGGTCTATCTTAGAGCCGGCTGGTGTTGGCTCTGTTGGACATGGGGGAAGCTTCGGGCAGATTCTCACAGAAGCCACCCCTGTAGCCTCCCTACTACCAAAACCTTGTCATGCAAACCCAATATAGATGGGATAAAATGAATAAAAAATGAAGTTAGTAAAATGCACAGTTCTCAGTGATAGAGAAAATTAGAAAATGTGTTTGGTACAACCACCTCTTCATAGTTGTTGCTGAAGGAGTATCTTGATGTTTTGCTAAAACATAAATTGAAACATCAGTGCCTTTTTTCAGATGGTGGCTAATATCACCCTTCTGACCAAGCTATTTAATGTATTGTCTGATGGATGCTGAGAAACTTTGTTTGTTTTAAAAATTTGTGAGTTGCTTTTGAGCAAATCGATTTTTTTTTTCATATGTTGAATTGATGATTCATTGAGTCTTTAGTTTCCATATATCTGTAACATATTATGTTGTGATGTGCCAGATGGAGGAGCGCTTTGAATGGGGAGGGGTATTATTGGTGGACTTAACTCCATCTCTCCTTAGCTCCCTGCTTTGTTGTAATTTTTTCAATCCGAAGGTCACTGTAGTTAATGTACAAGTAGGTAGTGATGCACACCTACAGTTTATGGGGTCATGGTTTTATTTCACTTGTATATGGTTGTGCTAAATGCTGTACTATTTTTCTTTGCCCCTTACTCTCTTGATAGCCGTAACTTAAAGTTTATGTCATATGTACCAATATTTTTAGGATCCTAATTTATTGTGTAAAAGGGTATTTTCTTGTAAGACACTAGCTTGTGAGAAGCAGAATAGTGTCTTGCTGGTGTTCTACCAGCCCATACATTTTCACATAGTAAAACCAGCCTGCTTTGAGTTTGGTAAACTTCTACTTCTGAGCCTTCATTTACAAAATAAGACACTTAAAAAGGAACATAGGATCTTAAAGACAGAGATTCTAAGGAGAACACTTACAGATTGCTAAGTGTAGTCGCCTGCAGTGGCAGACAACTTGATTATAAAATACTGCTAATAAACTTACTAAATTCCATCTCAAAAATCGTTATATTATTTTCCCAATTGTTCCTGTTGGATGGCTGTGCTGAATATTATTCTCTGACGTGATTCCATTTTCCGTTGTAAATCACTTCTGTACTGAGGGGTTTTTTTACTTGAATGAACACTTTCCATTTGGTAAAAATGGTGGCAGTCTTTTGCATCTGAGAAATGTTTAGCTGTAAACTTTCTCAAATATAAGGAAAATATTAGGGGCAAATTCTTATAAATAAAGTCTGTTGGTAGTGGCAAATTCTGCAATACTGATGCTCAAATTTTTGTCCAGTGTGTGTTAATGATAAACAGTCTAATTTTGAGATGTGTATGCAAGCCTGAAAGTACAATAATTTGTTTTCTTCCCGCTTTCCAACATTTTCTTTCCAAATAATATTTTTTGTCCCAAGAGATGCTCCATTTTTTTAACATATTGTATAAACCTAGAACCTAACTGTGCATAAAAAATAGAGTTCTCTTAGGATTAGTAATAAGCCAACAATGGACTTTATATAGCCTGTCTGGGGCATGCAAAACACAAACTGGTTTTTGAGGAGAGAAAAATACTATATATGAAACAAAAAAAAGAAGATACTTTATTGTACACTGACAGGGTTTTAATATAACTCTAATTTCGGTTACACAAGATGAATGAAGCTCTGTCAGTGGCTGTGTCCACAATGTAAAGCAAATAAGAAATAGGCCATCTGCATAATCTTTGGTCTATTCTAGCTTGAGCTTTGGCACTAGACTTGGAAGATAGTTAGACTGAATAGCAGGTTTCCATAATGATGTGTTTTGGTAATTCCCTAACTATTCCTGCCTTCAGAATGAATTATTTGACAACTTTTGGCTAAAAACAATGCTTTTGAAACATAGCTCAGACTCTGTTTTTCAGGATAGCAAGTATCTTACCATTGGTTTTGCAAGGCTGGATAGTGCCCTGCTCACCTTTTGATGCTGTTCTATTTTTTGTTTGTTAATATATGAACATTTATTAGAGTCTGACTGAAGCCTGGTTGAGTGCTCTTACTATAGTAGTAAGGTATTGATTTTTATATATTGACTTGCTGCCTGATTTTATAATTGTGTAAGTATTCTATAAGAAATAGAACAATTTCAAGAGGAAAGACTGGTAAATGAGATTAGTCTTTTCTGTCTTTGCTTTCCTTGCTTTCAGTTTCATTCTCTTTCTTCCTTCCAGTTTCTTTTCATTCTATTCCCTGTCCTTTTCCCATTTATATTTTCTTTCTCTTTTTCATTCTGTCCCCAGATTCTTTCCTTGCATTATACTACTCTTCATTTTCTGACATCCCATTGATCTTCCAAGTCTTTATGGCTTACTTTCCCACCTCCACAAGCACACCCACAGGACGCTTAGAGATTTTACAGCATACCCAGTTGTCAAAAAATTAAACCTACAAGTCCCAGACTCATAATACTATGCTGGGAATGCTCATTAACTCCCACACTGTTTGGGAAAAGAAACTGGTACAGTTAGTATAAGGTCTGCAAACCATAATACATGCCTAATAATCCTTCACTTTCCACTAAACCTGGAAACTCCTTGTTGGAATTGGGGAGGGAGATGGGATCTGGCTTTTTTGCTTCAACTATGGTTTTGATCTTTGCAGAAACCCTAGAAAGAGTGACATGAGTATGTAGTTATAGTCCCATGACTTAAGAAGTATTAGATTGGAGGAGAATGCACTGTTATCAGTGTATTAGAAAACCTGTTGCAGTAGGTGGATGTACCAGCAAGTGGATCCTCAGCACAGCAGCCTCATCATAGCTTTACTGTTGTGGTATCAGTGCAAGTTCCCCACACCTGAGAGGCAGATGAGCACACCCGTGTTCTTTGACTCAAGAACATCTGGCTAAGAAAACTGTGACCTGGGGAAGATGAAGCAGGGTTGCATGGGTCTTGCAGTAGACCCTTTTGATGTTAGTGGGTACTACTGTTGCAGCTGCAGGAAGAGTGCAACGGTGTAAAGTCTCAGTGCCAGAGGAGAGTTGAACTGAGGTTTCTAGTGGGACGTGCCTGTGGTCGGTCTCAGATGCTTTTCTGCAGTCTGGGTGCCAGGATTTCTGCCAGACCATGTTCTTCACTGCTGGCAGAAGTCACTAAGAAGAATTACAAAAGACTGCATCTCTAATGTGTGTATGATCAACTGATCACCCCCTCCACTAATGCTAAATAAAAAAGCAGTATGCAGTGTATGGATGGCAGTGCTTAGTTTCCAAAGGCAATAATTTGAGGCTTTTCTCTTGCTAAATAGCACATATGTCAGTGTTTAGTGTTGCTCAGTGGAGTGATCATCAGATTTAATCTTAATCAAAGGTCTCTTAAACAACGGACCTGAACAGTTTTTGAATAGTTTTTGCTCTCCTGTATTTTGGAAAAGCTCTGAACAACACAAACACTTTTGCATTTTGTTGGTTTTTTTGTTTTTGTTTTTGTTTTTTTTTTTGTTTTTTTTTTCAAGCTTTGTAAATGATCACTATGTTGCTTTGCGGTCATTTCTGCTTTGAGGCAGATGAAATTATTTTCAGTGTTAGAAATAGAAATGTAGAAATACAAGCTTAAATTCTGCAGTAGTCAGTAGCAGGGGCTTGACCTGCTTGCCTCTGCTTGTCCTTGGTTAGTATTTTTTTTTTTAAGCCTGTATGACATTTAATTAACTGTTTGGCACTTAAATGACAGTACTGTAACAGCTACTGCCTGTTACAACAATATTACTGGCTATATCATAGCTGAATATAGCTGTACTGTAACTAATCTTGGAGTTATTGGATCAATCACGGGTAACCCACCCCAGGTTAGATATTACCAGCAGTGCTTCCAGTTCCTTTTTTTCCATCCTTCTTATTCAGAGGATAGCGCCAAAGGAAGTTAGGCAAAGCATTGCTAAGCAATCAAAGGAAATCAGTCCTCTCCTTTACACTCTGCTCTCTGTTATGCAATAAGGATGCCAGTTATTTAATGTTAAATTAAATGAATATAGCAGACTGAACTTAAAGATGAACTTGCCCAGTAATATGATGCCTCATCATGGATAAAAAACCCCTATGGTACAGTTAAAGATAATTATTTTAAAAAATCTTCTTTCTCTAGAATCCTACTCAAGTGGGAACTGCTCTTCAGGTTTTCCATAACCTTGGGACTTTGAAGGATACCATTGCTAATGTGGTGGACGGATACTGCACAGTCCTGGAGGAGAACATAAAAAGTGCTTTGGATATCAAAGTATTGACCCAACCATCTCAAACTGTCACAAGAGGTATGATACTTGTTTTATAGAGAACGATAACTGATTTTTTTGGCAGAAATAGAGTATATTGTCAAGTGGAAGGAAATCTCACATCCAAGCCTGTTATATGAATGTTTCCCTGCTTGCTTTAACTAGTGGAGGATGGGAGTAGGCATGTCTCAGAAATTATCTAATACAAAGCCAAAATTGGGTCTGTCTTTTGTTATTGGGCTCAGAAGTTTTTCTTTATTCCCTCCCCTCCTCTTTTTCCTAACTCATGCAGAAAATTGTCCTCATTAGTTTACAGCTTTGCAGCATTTTCTTAGCAGTTTGTCATGGAAAGATGAATCCAAGTTCAGGTTTATTTGTGTTGGTGGGAGGATCATGGATAGAAATTATTTGCAAGCAATGGAACAAGCCTAAAACTACATTGTGATGCTTTTGCCAGATGGAAATCTTTTCAAGGCAGTATATTCAATATGAAGGAATGTTGCACTATTAAACATTTAGTTCTTACATGTTAGCTCAGATACCAAAGAATACTGAGGAACTGTGCAGGCAGTTTGAAACTTTGACAATATGAACATTTTAAACTTTAAAAAACCCCAAAACTTTAACAAGAAGTTGGAGGTCCAAAACCATAATTACCATAATGTAATAAATAAATGCAGCTCTTCTCAAGGCAAGTGGTGGTTTAGAAGCTGCATACCCTTCAGCTGGAATATACCTTTTTTTTTAGCAGTTCATCTGTGCATTTAAGTCCTGAGCTGGTAACACTGGTATTTTTCAGAGCTACTGTCTCTGCCATTTCACTTTACATCCTACAACAGTGCTCATTGGCATTACCTTGGTGTTTCTGTGCAAGTCTGAATTGGTAAAGCGGGTAACAGGGTAACAGTGATGAACATTGAAGTATCCCCACTAAGTTTTAGTGTTTAGTTGACTTCTCATTTGTGACAACTGAGGGTATTCACAAAGCTCTGTTGTGAAGCTATTTTAGGCTGCTTTGATTTTTTATTAAAAATTCTTAAGTCAGAGTGCATAGAGATCTGTATTTCTGATATTTTAATTTTCATATATGAAAGCTGAAATATGCTGCTTTGTGTCTTAAAAAAACATTTAGGTGGCCCTGGTAGAGCTGCTATGCCAACACCTGGGAACACAGCAGCTTTTCGAGCAGCCCTGTGGACAAACATGGAGAAACTCATGGATCAGATCTGTGCAGCTTGTGGGCAGGTACTTGGCAGCTAATTCCTGTTTGTCTAGTCATGGAATTTTGCATATAAGATTTTAGAGGTCACTTTTTCTCTCAATAATACTTTCTTACAGGTGCAGCATTTGCAGAAAGTATTGACAAAGAAAAGAGATCCTGTGTCACATGTCTGCTTCATAGAGGAAATAGTTAAGGTAAAGTTTTAATTTAGCTGAATATGTTTTAGTAATTCTGTTAAGGAAAATGTTATGAGGGAATGTTTTTGTTTAAAATTTTACAGTTACATAAAAATTTTGTAATTAAATTAATAGGAAAGTGTAGAAAGTCAAACTAACATTGAAAGCTATATTTATGATCTGTGGGTTACATCTGTAGGGTATAAACGTTCTTTTTATAATAATTTCTTTTGTTTTCTTTAAAGGGAGCTGATAAGGCAGCACTGTCAGTTTTTATTACTGATCACTAATGTCATTGCATAAAATACTATGTGATTTGAGTAATTAATTAAGTCTGTTAGTTTGCATAGGAAAATGTGTCTTCATCTAACACTTTCAACCATCTGTTTCTCTACTTCTTGGCAGTTTCTTCCTTGAAAAATAATCATGGCTGTTCTTTTGAATACCTATTATTTTCCATTCAATTGCATTGTTTTCTGTTAATATTTGGAATAATTTGATTAATGGTCTTCTTCAGTGTTAGGAACAGAATTATTGAAGCTGTATCATCTACCTTAGTAGATGAGAAGAAACAAACAAAAGATATGTTTATACAGACATCTCCTTTTCCAAGTATATGGCTGGGTTTTTAATTTACATTAATTTAATTTTTGAAATATGTTGGGGAAACTCTTCATATGCAAATGTGGTCTCCTCAACAGCGAAAGCAAATAATGAAGGTTAAATACAGCATTTAAGTTTATCTGTCTGTTAAGCCCAGCTCCAAAAGATGTTGCACAGAACATCACTTTTCAATGAAACATGTCAAGCTTCTCTTCCTGTGTTGTAAAAACAAACACAAAACATCTCAAAAAGTTTATAAACTTTTAGTATATTTTCTTCATTAAAAAGTTTGATCTGTCAAAAAATATCTATTACTGCCTGGGTGGAGCCCTTCAGTAAATCAGCATGTTTAAAGAGAAACATAGAAACCTAGAGACAGAAGGAGGAACTCTGGAAGGCTCAGGAAGAGTTTGGATGGAAAGGGAGTTTAGATAAGTCAGCTTTCAGTGTTCATGAGTGGCTCCCACCCTGAACCGGTGCTTCTCACTTTCACTCTTCTCTTTTGTAGAACAGCATTTGAAAAGGGAATAGGAGTTTTTCCAGTTGTCAAGGCTGATAGTAGAGGAAAGCTCTTAACTTTTATCCTAAAAGAGGAAATCTTTTATCATCCTGGGGAATAAATAAACAGGGAAAATGACTCTCAGTAGAAGCTAGATGTAGAGTAGGGAAAAACTCATTAGAAAATAAAAGGCTGCTGAGTTGTCACTTGCTAAGCATGTTCCATGATCACCCTGATTACCTTTCCTTCCCTTTGACTTCATACTGCAGGATTGTATCTAAGTGACATATTTTATTTCACAAATAAAGTCCATCTGTTTGATTCTCCACAGTTCTCAGTCTTCCAATTAGTTTGCTCTTCAAGAGGTGTTCTAGTGTAGTATAACACCAGGCTAGACATTTGTCATTCTCAGTGAGGCAGGTAAGGAGTAGTGGTGCATTCTTGTCTGATGCTATCAGAGCTCTTTCAGCATGCCACGGTACTGGTGGCATGATAGCACTGATAGCACTGGTGCTTTACTTTCTTCTTACCTGAGATGGTTCAGTGTAGCACAGTGGTTTTTTTGACCCTTCTCACAATTACACCATTTGTTCTAGTGACCCTTGAAAATGGTATGGCACCAGCCTGCAGGTGGGTGAAGTCACACCTAACAGTATAGCTGTTGTTTAGACAAAACCAGAGAAGTACTGCATGCTGCTGAAATTCAAGAATGTATTTACAGATGGCTGTATGGGAGAGTATGAATTGTGTACATTGAAAATAGATACAAGCAAGAAATTGGTACTTTGCCATTTACTAATGAAAATTCCATCTTGTATTAATCCAAAATGAAACAACATGCTTTCCTCAGCAAGTGTTCAGGAGGGGGAAAAAAGTTAAATTTTCTGTATTGTTTTCAATTTCGTTAATAAACTGAGTAAATGAACAAAACAAACTAAAGGTACTAACATTATACCCATTTGCTAGGGCAGCGTGCCCACGCCAGAAGACAGGAAAACGAATCATCCACTTTACAGTCTGTGCACTAATTGCTGTTACTGATGTCAACATTATTATTATAGTCATCTTCTGCAGCAGCTGCAGTACCACTTTGCCTGTCCATCTGCTTCCTTGTTTTGATTACTGCAGTGGAAGTGTCATCCTAGGAAGCATAAGAGAGGAGGAGACCCAGCCTTTTTAAAGCACAAGTCCTTTAATAGCAAGGAAGCTACTTGCCTCTTTTTTTTTTTTTTTTTTTTTTTTAAATCATTCTCTTTTTTTCCATTGGGGATTTTTTTGTCTTTTTCTTCACAGATAGCACAGCCTACATTTTTTTTTCTAATTTTGTATTGTGATCTCAAATATGTGCTTTCCGGCCTTTTAATTACCTGTTACCATAATAATTTTTAGCAGTGTTGTATCATGTTGTATCAAAAAATGTAGTTTTAAAAACACTTAACTAATTAATTAAAGGATTCACAAAAACTCTCTCTTTAAAAAAAAAAAAAAGAGGAAACAAAAATTGGAGAAACTGAGGCATAGGACTTGTAAGATTTATAAATACTGGAGTGCAGCAGCAGGGTAATGACAACACCCGCATCTTTTCTACAGTGTCTTTTCTCTTATAGAATTAACTTCCAAGTTTTTCCACCATTAGGTGTGGCAAAGAGTTAAGTGATGTACCCAGGTTTATCTGAGTATCATGGAAGAATCTGGAGATGAAATTTACTCTGCCTGTTATCCACTCCTTTCCTTTGCAGTTCTAGGTTTTGGTGTTTTTCATGTGCCACAATATGAAACGAATGCAAAGGATTTTCCTGTCCATGTTGAAAAGAAATCATGCATTCATAGTACATTGTAAAAACTGTTACATTTCGTTCTAGTAATGAACTATAGATTCATTATTAATCTGTAAATATTAAAATTAAAGATTTAATTTCCAAGAAAGATCTAGAGATATTTAAATTAGAAATAATTTTATTTTAAGACTGAATGGGCATTTTAATGGTTTTATCTAAGCAAAAGAAAGGCCTTTAATGACTAGATTTTAGTTGAGGAGCAATGCTAAAAGAATTCAGAATTTGTTAAGTTCTAATTTCTAGTTTTGAGGAAGACAAATAGAGATTTAATTTTATACATTTTTTAAAAGGTAAGGTTATTGTTTTCATAATGTTAAGGGTAAAAATTAAAATTACAATTAAAATTTAAATAATGTAAAATTGATATTTTTGTTCACCTATTGACTATTTATATAATTTCTTTCAATTGCTTAATTCACCTTCAGAGGGCTAACAAGTTACTCCAGTTTACTCTGCTTTATTGCTTCTCTCTTTCAGTGTGTAGTGGTTAATCCTGCCTCAGCTGTTGTAATACCTAAAATACTATTGACTTCAATGTTAGTCACAGCAGAAAATACCTTTATGTGACAACCACCTTCCTAATCAGAGATAAGAATGCCTCTAAGCCCCTTGTAAAAGAATTGAAAATGATCTCTGATCCTCATCTATTTTGGGTCCTTCACTCCTACATAGCCTTCAGGGAACAGTTCTGCAGAGTCAGAAGCAGCCTTAAAAGCAGCAAATCATTATGTCAGGGGGTTTGGAGGTGGTCAATAGGAAGGGTGAGCTGGGGTCTCTCGGCTGGGCAGAAGGGTACAACCTGTGAGAGGACAGATCTGCCCTTGATCGCCTTTTGATCTGCTGACATCCCACTTGGTAGCAGCTAAGGCGCTGCAAACCCTCTCATTTACATAAGCCTCTGGGTAAAAAGTGTTATTATGTACTTGGGGAGGGCTCTTATCATTGCCTCTCCTGATGAACGTTTGGTGAGTAAGCAGGCTATTTTCTTGAGCTGTCAACACTGGCAGTGTGAGGTGTTAACGACACAGAAGGAAATGTCTTCATCATTATATAAGATAAAGAAAATAAATGGAAAATATAAATGTTTGTTGCCCAAAGTGCACGTACATTTCACCTTCTCATTTCTCCTCCCTATACAAACTTGTTAAAAAATGTTACTGCTTTGAAATTATTCACATCTAGCGTCACATATTCACATTCAGTTAACCCAATTAAAAATAATCTCAAGTGGAAAAAACTAAAAAATAATCTAATTACTGCTTTATGTGAGTTCAGAAAATAATCTGTTTTTCACCTATTATTACAAGTATGTGGTTTACTTCCCAGTATTTTTTTGTGGAAACTGAATTGGATTACTTGTACATCATTTCTACTGTGGTTTCTGTTTATTATTTGAGCAATAACGAGGTACTTTGTGGAGATCTAAACACAGATGAATGAGCAGGTTTTTCATCCCCAAAATACTGAAGATGCTCTTTATTTCAAACCTACAAATGGTCCAGCTGAATTCAGTTGCAAGATTTTTGTGGCCTCTCTTAGAAAAATGAAAAAATCTTGCCAGTTAAAGGTCCTGATTCTAGTTTTGGATGGATCAGTGTGTCTGGACAGCTGTGCTTAAAAGTAACTTGCTTCTAATTCAAATGGGAGGGTCAGAGCCAGCGCAGTGGTTTTCTAGTGACACTGTTTTCTCTAGAACTTTAATTCCGTTTCTCTGACAGAAATGTGGAGCCATAAATAAAAGGGATGGGGGGGAGGTTGTGTGGGTTAGTAAGTTATATCGACCTTTGTTCTTTTTCACTTCTGGTTTTGTGGGGTTTGTGCAAATTGCAGTTTGATGATGATTGAAAATTATTAAGTCAGATGGTTTTCAGTCAGCTTGCTATTCAAAAAGAAATGCATTTACCAGAAGTGCCGCCTTTCATTGTGATTCTTGTCAGTCTTACCTGAACAACTATGAGCTGAGTGGACGTGGTAATGAACCAGGCTTTCATCCTTGGGTAGATATGTAGTAGTGAAGGTGAAAGCACAGTTTG
>NW_010333450.1:73877-74262 GCF_000700745.2 Antrostomus carolinensis | reverse complement strand
GCTGTACGTACTAACTCAGTTCTCTGGGTAGAAGAAAGCTGTCAGGTCCCTTGGGTAGTTACTGGATTTTGAAAACAGTAAGTTCATTTACTTCCAGTTGATGCGTATCTTGCAGGAATATGGGAGGATTAATTAATGCATTAAGTAGCTTTGAAGATATAGGACACTGTTTAAGACCTAAGTGTTTTTGTTCCTTACAAATTAGTTTTTCTGAAGAACCACTATAGGACACTGTTTAAGACCTAAGTGTTTTTATTCCTTACAAATTAGTTTTTCTGAAGAACCATGTAAGAAGTCTAATATTCTAATAGGGAAAAATGCAGTCTTAACTTTATATCCTAGTTAAGAAGGTTATATTTTTTTTAAAAAAACAGCTTTTGTTTCC